>NC_092711.1:321820301-322012801 GCF_047496885.1 Scyliorhinus torazame
GATCAATTTTAAAATTTTCATCCATGTGCTCAAATCCTTCCATGGATTACTCCCCTTACCTCTGCAACCAGCTCCAACACGACAACACACCCAGCTCTCCGAATTCCAATTGTAACTGCTCTACGACTGCTGCCTGTGCCTTACCTCCCTAAGCATTAAGCTCAGAACTCCTTCCCTAAATCGTTCCTCCTGCCTTTGACCAAGAAGTTCATCTGCCCTAATATCTCCTTTTGTGTCAAAAGTTGCTTGATGACACTCTTGTGAAATGTTGTTTAAATTTGTTTACGGGATGTGGCGGTTGCTGGTTAGGCCAGCATTTATTGCCCACCCCTAGTTGCCCTTCAGGAGGTGGCAGTGAAATGTATTCTTGAACCACTGCAGTCCTTAAGGTGCAGGTATACCCACAGTGCTGTTAGGGAGGGAATTCCAGGATGTTGCCTCGGAGACAGTGAAGGAACGGTGATATATTTCCAAGTCAGGGTGGCGAGTGACTTGGAGAGGAACCTCCAGGTGGTGGGGTTCCCAGGTATCTGCTGCTTTGGCCTTCTACATGGTAATGGTTGTGGGTTTGGAAGTTGTTGCCTAAAGAACCTTGGAGAGGTCCTGCAGTGCATCTTGTAGACATGGCTGCCACTGGTCGCACGGTGGTTGATGGATTCGATATTTGTGGAAGGGGGAGCAATCAACCGGGCTCTTTTTCTTGGATGGTGTTGAGCTTCTTGAGTGTTGTTGGAGCTGCACTCATCCAGGCAAGTGGAGAGTATTCCATCACACTCCTGCCTTGTGCCTTGTAGATGGTGGACAGGCTTTGGGGGGGGTCAGGAGGTGACTTACTCGCCGTAGGATTCCCGGCCTCTGACCTGTTCTGGTAGTCACAGTATTAATATGGCTAGACTAGTTCAGTTTCAGATCAATGGTAACCCCCAAGATGTTGATTGTGGGGGATTCAGCAATGGTAATGCCATTGAATATCAAGGGCCGGTTGTCATATCCCCTCTTGTCAGAGATGGTCATTGCCTGGCACTTGTGTGGTGCGAATGTAACTTGCCACTTGTCAGCCCAAGCCTGGATATTGTCCAGGTCTTGCTGCATTTGGACAGGGACTGCTTCATTATCTGAGGAGTCACGAATGGTGCTGAACATTGTGCAGTCACCCGCAAACATCCCCACTTCTGACCTTATGATGGATGGGAGGTCATTGATGAAGCAGCTGAAGGTGGTTGGGGCCTCGGACACTGCCCTGAGGAACTCCTGCAGTGATGTCCTGGAGCTGAGATGATTGACCTCCAACCACCAGAACCATCTCCCTTTGTGCCGGGTATAACTGCAACCAGCGGAGAGTTTTCCCCCTCATTCCCATTGACTCCAGTTTAGCTCGGGCTCCTTGATGCTATACTTAGTCAAATGCTGCCTTGATGTCAAGGGCAGTCACTCTCACCTCACCTCTGACATTCAGCTCTTTTGTCCATGTTTGAACCAAGGCTGTAATGAGGTCAGGAGCTGAGTGACCCTGGCGGAACCCAAACTGAGCGTCCGGAAGCGCCGCTTGATAACACTGTTGATGACTCCACCCATCACTTTGCTGATGATGGAGAGCAGACTGATAGGGCGGTAATCGGCTGGGTTGGATTTGTCCTGTTTCTTGTGTACAGGACACACCTGGGCAATTTTCCACATTGCCGGGTAGATGCCAGTGTTATAGCTGTACTGGAACAGCTTGGCTAGGGGCACAGCAAGTTCTGGAGCACAACTCTTCAGCACTATTGCTGGGATATTGTCAGGGCCCAGAGCCTTTGCAGTATCCAGTCCCTTCAGCCATTTCTGGATACCACGTGGAGTGAATCGGATTGGCTGAAGACTGACATCTGTGATGCTGGGACCTCCGGAGGAGACCGAGACGGATCATCCACTCAGCACTCATGGCTGAAGATTGTTGCGAATGCCTCAGTCTTGTCTTTTGCACAGATGTGCTGGGCTCCTCCATCATTGAGTACGGGGATATTTGTGGAACCTCCTCTTCCAGTGAGTTATTTAATTGTCCACCACCATTCACGGCTGGATGTGGCAGGACTGCAGAGCTTGGATCTGATGCGTTTGTTGTGTGATCGCTTGGTTCTGTCCATCACTTGCTGCTTCTGCTGTTTGGCACACAAGTAGCCCTGTGTTGTAGCTTCACCAGGTCGACACCTCATTTTTCGGTGTGTCTGATGTTGCTCCTGGCATGCTCGCTGCACTCTTCATTGAACCAGGGTTGATCCCCTGGCTGGGTGGTAATGGGGGAGTGGGGGATACGCCGGGCCAGGAGGTTACAGATTGTGGTTGATACAATTCTTTTGTTGTGAAACGTATTCTATGGGAGGCATTTTCCAATGTGTACAGAACAGAAATGAGCAAAGAACAGCAACAGCAACAATTAACCATGCGCAATTGCACCTATTCCCCTGCACCATCCCCTCCGCCCCTTCCTTTTACACCTAGTCCCCCCAAAACTCAAAGAAAACACAAAGAAACCCAACCCCCCTCCACTGACATGTTACTGTCCCTTAAAGAAGTCAATGAACAGCCTCCACCTTATGGATAACCCCTCTCCACCCCCTCTAATGGCAAACCTGATTTTTGTCTGGGTGGAGGAATTCTACCAAGTCACTCACCCAATACCCTCATTTTCCGCAGCTCCGAGTCCCGCCAGCACAAAAAGATCCGCCTCTGGTCTATCAGGGACGCAATGGCTACCAGGTTAGCCCCTCTCCCCACCTGCACTCCTGGCTCCTCTGACACCCCAAATATCGCCACCCACGGGCTCGGCGGCACCTCCACTCCCAAGATCTTCAACATTACGTTGGCAAATTCTTTCCAGAACTCCTGAAACTTGGGACATGCCCAAAACATATGGGCATGATTCACCGGACTCCCTGTACACCGCCCACACCTATCCCCTACCCATGGGAAAAACAGACTCATCCTGGACCCTGTCATAAGAGCTCAATTCACCACCTTAAACTGTATGAATTTCAGTCTTGGACACGCCAAAGAGGAGTTTGTCCTCCGCAGCACCTCACTCCACACCCTGGCTTGCATAATATCCCCAACTCCTCCTCCCGCTTGCTCCCGACATCCTCTACAGTAGCGCCCTCCCTCTCCACCATATCCCATATATATCTGACACCTTGCCCTCGCCTACTTCATCCTCTGGCGATGGACGGAGCAACCACGGGAACGAACATAACTTCTTCCTCCATACGTCCTGCACCTGAAGGTACCTCAACCCATTACCCTTCGGTTTCAAGTACACCTCCTCAAGCTCCTCCAATTCTGCAAACTTACCCCCCTCAAACAGGTTCCGAAAATGCTCCATCCCCGACTGTCCGCACCCCCAAAACATACCACCGAGCCCCACCAGAACCAACCTGTGGATGCCACAAATTGGCAACAACAGGACCTTGTCTTCCATCCCACACTGCTGCTGGCACTGATTCCACACCCCCAACACTGATACCACCGCCGGGCTGGTGGAGTACCTGGTGGAGTACCTGGTGGAGTACCTGGTCGGTGAGAATGGATGAGGTGCCAACAATACTGCCTTCAGTTTGGTCCCCTTACACAAAGCCTCCTCCATCCTGCCCCACACCAACCTCGCCTCCACCACCCACTTCTGAACTATAGCTAGGTTCGCCACTCAATAATAATTCTGCAGCTTCGGCAGCGCCAGCTCCCCTCCGCCCACCTATCCCTTCCCAGAAACACCCTCCTGGTCCGGGGAACCTCACCCGCCCACATGGACCCCAGAATCATCTTATTGAGATGATTGCAGAGAATTTTGTGCCAGGGGTGCGGATAGAGAATTCTGTGCCAGGGGTTTGGACAGAAAATTGTGTGCCAGGGGTGCGGGTAGAGAATTGTGTGCGAGGGGTGCGGATAGAGAATTGTGTGCCAGGGGTGTGGATAGAGAATTGTGTGCCAGGGGTGCGGATAGAGAATTGTGTGCCAGGGGTGCGGATAGAGAATTGTGTGCCAGGGGTGCGGATAGAGAATTGTGTGCCAGGGGTGTGGATAGAGAATTGTGTGCCAGGGGTGCGGATAGAGAATTGTGTGCCAGGGGAGTGGATAGAGAATTGTGTGCCAGGGGTGCGGATAGAGAATTGTGTGCCAGGGGTGCGGATAGAGAATTCTGTGTCAGGGGTGTGGATAGAGAATTGTGTGCCAGGTGTGCGGATAGAGAATTGTGTGCCAGGGGTGTGGATAGAGAATTGTGTGCCAGGGGTGCGGATAAGGATTTCCGTGCCAGGGGTGTGCATAGAGAATTGTGTGCCGGGGTGCGGATAGAGAATTGTGTGCCAGGGGTGTGGATAGAGAATTGTGTGCCAGGGGTGCAGATATGGAGTTCCGTGCCAGGGGTGTGCATAGAGAATTGTGTGCCAGTGGTGTGCATAGGGAATTGTGTGCCAGTGGTGTGCATAGGGAATTGTGTGCCAGGGGTGCGGGTAGAGAATTGTGTGACAGGGGTGTGGATACACAATTGTGTGCCAGGGGTGTGGATAGAGAATTGTGTGCCAGGGGTGCGGATAGAGAATTGTGTGCCACGGGTGTGGATAGAGAATTGTGTGCCAGGGGTGCGGGTAGAGAATTGTGTGCCGGGGTGCGGGTAGAGAATTGTGTGCCAGGGGTGTGGATAGAGAATTGTGTGCCAGGGGCGCGGGTAGAAAATTGTGTGCCAGTGGTGCGGGTAGAGAATTGTGTGCCAGGGGTGCGGATAGAGAATTGTGTGCCAGGGGTGCGGATAGAGAATTGTGTGCCACGGGTGTGGATAGAGAATTGTGTGCCAGGGGTGCGGGTAGAGAATTGTGTGCCAGGGGTGTGAATAGAGAATTGTGTGCCAGGGGTGCAGGTAGAGAATTCTGTGCCAGGGGTGTGGATAGAGAATTCTGTGCCAGGGGTGTGGATAGAGAATTGTGTGCCTGGGGTGCGGACAGCGTATTGTGTGCCAGGGGTGGGGTTAGAGAATTGTGTGCCAGGGGTGTGGATAGACAGTTGTGTGCAAGGGGTGTGGATACAGAATTGTGTTCCAGGGGTGCGGGTAGAGAATTGTGTGCCAGGGGTGCGGATAGAGAATTGTGTGCCAGGGGTGCGGATAGAGAATTGTGTGCCACGGGTGTGGATAGAGAATTGTGTGCAAGGGGTGCGGGTAGAGAATTGTGTGCCAGGGGTGTGAATAGAGAATTGTGTGCCAGGGGCGCGGATAGAGAATTGCGTGCCAGGAGTGCAGATAGAGAATTCTGTGCCAGGGGTGTGGATAGAGAATTCTGTGCCAGGGGTGTGGATAGAGAATTGTGTGCCTGGGGTGCGGAAAGCGTATTGTGTGCCAGGGGTGGGGTTAGAGAATTGTGTGCCAGGGGTGTGGATAGAGAGTTGTGTGCCACGGGTGTGGATACAGAATTGTGTTCCAGGGGTGCGGGTAGAGAATTGTGTGCCAGGTGTGTGGATAGAGAATTGGGTGCCAGCGGTGCGGATAGAGAATTGTGTGCCAGGGGTGTGGATAGAGAATTGTGTGCCGGGGTGTGGATAGAGAATTCTGTGCCAGGGGTGTGGATAGAGAATTCTGTGCCAGGGGTGCGGACAGCGTATTGTGTGCCAGGGATGTGGATAGAGAATTGTGTGCCAGGGATGCGGGTAGAGAAATGTGTGCCAGGGGTGCGGATACAGAATTGTGTGCCAGGGGTGTGGATAGAGAATTGTGTGCCAGGGTTGTCGATAGAAAATTGTGTGCCGGGGGTGCGGATAGAGAATTGTGTGCCAGGGGTGTGGATAGAGAATTGTGTGCCAGGTGTGTGGATAGAGAATTGTGTGCCAGTGGTGCGGATAGAGAATTGTGTGCCAGGGGCGTGGGTAGAGAATTGTGTGCCAGGGGTGTGGATTGAGAATTGTGTGCCAGGGGTGCGGATAGAGAATTGTGTGCCAGGGGTGCGGGTAGAGAATTGTGTGCCAGGGGTGTGGATAGAGAATTGTGTGCCAGGGGTGTGGACAGAGAATTGTGTGCCAGGGGTGCAGATAGAGAATTCTGTGCCAGGGGTGTGGATAGAGAATTGTGTGCCAGGTGTGTGGATAGAGAATTGTGTGCCGGGGGTGTGGATAGAGAATTGTGTGCCAGGGGTGCGGATAAGGATTTCCGTGCCAGGGGTGTGCATCGAGAATTGTGTGCCAGGAGTGAGGATAGAGAATTGTGTGCCAGTGGTGTGGATAGAGAATTGTGTGCCAGGTGTGCGGATATGGAGTTCCGTGCCAGGGGTGTGCATAGAGAATTGTGTGCCAGTGGTGTGCATAGGGAATTGTGTGCCAGGGGTGCGGGTAGAGAATTGTGTGACAGGGGTGTGGATACACAATTGTGTGCCAGGGGTGTGGATAGAGAATTGTGTGCCAGGGGTGCGGATAGAGAATTGCGTGCCAGGGTGCGGGTAGAGAATTGTGTGCCAGGGGTGCGGGTAGAGAATTGTGTGCCAGGGGTGTGGATAGAGAATTGTGTGCCAGGGGTGTGGATAGAGAATTCTGTGCCAGGGGTGTGGATAGAGAATTGTGTGCCTGGGGTGCGGACAGCGTGTTGTGTGCCAGGGGTGGGGTTAGAGAATTGTGTGCCAGGGGTGTGGATAGAGAATTGTGTGCCAGGGGTGTGGATACAGAATTGTGTTCCAGGGGTGCGGGTAGAGAATTGTGTGTCAGGGGCGTGGGTAGAGAATTGTGTGCCAGGGGTGCAGATAGAGAATTCTGTGCCAGGGGTGTGGATAGAGAATTCTGTGCCAGGGGTGTGGATAGAGAATTGTGTGCCTGGGGTGCGGACAGCGTATTGTGTGCCAGGGGTGGGGTTAGAGAATTGTGTGCCAGGGGTGTGGATAGAGAATTGTGTGCCAGGGGTGTGGATACAGAATTGTGTTCCAGGGGTGCGGGTAGAGAATTGTGTGCCGGGGGTGTGGATAGAGAATTGTGTGCCAGCGGTGCGGATAGAGAATTGTGTGCCAGGGGTGTGGATAGAAAATTGTGTGCCGGGGTGTGGATAGAGAATTCTGTGCCAGGGGTGTGGATAGAGAATTCTGTGCCAGGGGTGCGGACAGCGTATTGTGTGCCAGGGATGTGGATAGAGGATTGTGTGCCAGGGGTGCGGGTAGAGAAATGTGTGCCAGGGGTGCGGATACAGAATTCTGTGCCAGGGGTGTGGATAGAGAATTGTGTGCCAGGTGTGTGGATAGAGAATTGTGTGCCGGGGGTGTGGATAGAGAATTGTGTGCCAGGGGTGCGGATAAGGATTTCCGTGCCAGGGGTGTGCATCGAGAATTGTGTGCCAGGAGTGAGGATAGAGAATTGTGTGCCAGTGGTGTGGATAGAGAATTGTGTGCCAGGTGTGCGGATATGGAGTTCCGTGCCAGGGGTGTGCATAGAGAATTGTGTGCCAGTGGTGTGCATAGGGAATTGTGTGCCAGGGGTGCGGGTAGAGAATTGTGTGACAGGGGTGTGGATACACAATTGTGTGCCAGGGGTGTGGATAGAGAATTGTGTGCCAGGGGTGCGGATAGAGAATTGCGTGCCAGGGTGCGGGTAGAGAATTGTGTGCCAGGGGTGCGGGTAGAGAATTGTGTGCCAGGGGTGTGGATAGAGAATTGTGTGCCAGGGGTGTGGATAGAGAATTCTGTGCCAGGGGTGTGGATAGAGAATTGTGTGCCTGGGGTGCGGACAGCGTGTTGTGTGCCAGGGGTGGGGTTAGAGAATTGTGTGCCAGGGGTGTGGATAGAGAATTGTGTGCCAGGGGTGTGGATACAGAATTGTGTTCCAGGGGTGCGGGTAGAGAATTGTGTGTCAGGGGCGTGGGTAGAGAATTGTGTGCCAGGGGTGCAGATAGAGAATTCTGTGCCAGGGGTGTGGATAGAGAATTCTGTGCCAGGGGTGTGGATAGAGAATTGTGTGCCTGGGGTGCGGACAGCGTATTGTGTGCCAGGGGTGGGGTTAGAGAATTGTGTGCCAGGGGTGTGGATAGAGAATTGTGTGCCAGGGGTGTGGATACAGAATTGTGTTCCAGGGGTGCGGGTAGAGAATTGTGTGCCGGGGGTGTGGATAGAGAATTGTGTGCCAGCGGTGCGGATAGAGAATTGTGTGCCAGGGGTGTGGATAGAGAATTGTGTGCCGGGGTGTGGATAGAGAATTCTGTGCCAGGGGTGTGGATAGAGAATTCTGTGCCAGGGGTGCGGACAGCGTATTGTGTGCCAGGGATGTGGATAGAGGATTGTGTGCCAGGGGTGCGGGTAGAGAAATGTGTGCCAGGGGTGCGGATACAGAATTCTGTGCCAGGGGTGTGGATAGAGAATTGTGTGCCAGGGTTGTTGATAGAAAATTGAGTGCCGGGGGTGCGGATAGAGAATTGTGTGCCAGGGGTGTGGATAGAGAATTGTGTGCCAGGGGTGTGGATAGAGAATTGTGTGCCAGTGGTGCGGATAGAGAATTATGTGCCAGGGGTGTGGATTGAGAATTGTGTGCCAGGGGTGCGGATAGAGAATTGTGTGCCAGGGGTGCGGGTAGAGAATTGTGTGCCAGGGGTGTGGATAGAGAATTGTGTGCCGGGGTGTGGATAGAGAATTGTGTGCCAGGGGTGCAGATAGAGAATTCTGTGCCAGGGGTGTGGATAGAGAATTGTGTGCCTGGTGTGTGGATAGAGAATTGTGTGCCGGGGGTGTGGATAGAGAATTGTGTGCCAGGGGTGCGGATAAGGATTTCCGTGCCAGGGGTGTGCATCGAGAATTGTGTGCCAGGAGTGAGGATAGAGAATTGTGTGCCAGTGGTGTGGATAGAGAATTGTGTGCCAGGTGTGCGGATATGGAGTTCCGTGCCAGGGGTGTGCATAGAGAATTGTGTGCCAGTGGTGTGCATAGGGAATTGTGTGCCAGGGGTGCGGGTAGAGAATTGTGTGACAGGGGTGTGGATACACAATTGTGTGCCAGGGGTGTGGATAGAGAATTGTGTGCCGGGGTGCGGATAGAGAATTGCGTGCCAGGGTGCGGGTAGAGAATTGTGTGCCAGGGGTGCGGGTAGAGAATTGTGTGCCAGGGGTGTGGATAGAGAATTGTGTGCCAGGGGTGTGGATAGAGAATTCTGTGCCAGGGGTGTGGATACAGAATTCTGTGCCAGGGGTTTGGACAGAATATTGTGTGCCAGGGGTGCGGGTAGAGAATTGTGTGCGAGGGGTGCGGATAGAGAATTGTGTGCCTGGGGTGTGGATAGAGAATTGTGTGCCAGGGGTGCGGATAGAGAATTGTGTGCCAGGGGTGCGGATAGAGAATTGTGTGCCAGGGGTGCGGATAGAGAATTGTGTGCCAGGGGTGTGGATAGAGAATTGTGTGCCAGGGGTGCGGATAGAGAATTGTGTGCCAGGGGAGTGGATAGAGAATTGTGTGCCAGGGGTGCGGATAGAGAATTGTGTGCCAGGGGTGCGGATAGAGAATTCTGTGTCAGGGGTGTGGATAGAGAATTGTGTGCCAGGTGTGCGGATAGAGAATTGTGTGCCAGGGGTGTGGATAGAGAATTGTGTGCCAGGGGTGCGGATAAGGATTTCCGTGCCAGGGGTGTGCATAGAGAATTGTGTGCCGGGGTGCGGATAGAGAATTGTGTGCCAGGGGTGTGGATAGAGAATTGTGTGCCAGGGGTGCAGATATGGAGTTCCGTGCCAGGGGTGTGCATAGAGAATTGTGTGCCAGTGGTGTGCATAGGGAATTGTGTGCCAGTGGTGTGCATAGGGAATTGTGTGACAGGGGTGTGGATAGAGAATTGTGTGCCTGGGGTGCGGACAGCGTATTGTGTGCCAGGGGTGGGGTTAGAGAATTGTGTGCCAGGGGTGTGGATAGACAGTTGTGTGCCAGGGGTGTGGATACAGAATTGTGTTCCAGGGGTGCGGGTAGAGAATTGTGTGCCAGGGGTGCGGATAGAGAATTGTGTGCCAGGGGTGCGGATAGAGAATTGTGTGCCACGGGTGTGGATAGAGAATTGTGTGCCAGGGGTGCGGGTAGAGAATTGTGTGCCAGGGGTGTGAATAGAGAATTGTGTGCCAGGGGCGCGGATAGAGAATTGTGTGCCAGGGGTGCAGATAGAGAATTCTGTGCCAGGGGTGTGGATAGAGAATTCTGTGCCAGGGGTGTGGATAGAGAATTGTGTGCCAGGGGTGTGGATAGAGAGTTGTGTGCCACGGGTGTGGATACAGAATTGTGTTCCAGGGGTGCGGGTAGAGAATTGTGTGCCAGGTGTGTGGATAGAGAATTGGGTGCCAGCGGTGCGGATAGAGAATTGTGTGCCAGGGGTGTGGATAGAGAATTGTGTGCCGGGGTGTGGATAGAGAATTCTGTGCCAGGGGTGTGGATAGAGAATTCTGTGCCAGGGGTGCGGACAGCGTATTGTGTGCCAGGGATGTGGATAGAGAATTGTGTGCCAGGGGTGCGGGTAGAGAAATGTGTGCCAGGGGTGCGGATACAGAATTCTGTGCCAGGGGTGTGGATAGAGAATTGTGTGCCAGGGTTGTCGATAGAAAATTGTGTGCCGGGGGTGCGGATAGAGAATTGTGTGCCAGGGGTGTGGATAGAGAATTGTGTGCCAGGTGTGTGGATAGAGAATTGTGTGCCAGTGGTGCGGATAGAGAATTGTGTGCCAGGGGCGTGGGTAGAGAATTGTGTGCCAGGGGTGTGGATTGAGAATTGTGTGCCAGGGGTGCGGATAGAAAATTGTGTGCCAGGGGTGCGGGTAGAGAATTGTGTGCCAGGGGTGTGGATAGAGAATTGTGTGCCAGGGGTGTGGATAGAGAATTGTGTGCCAGGGGTGCAGATAGAGAATTCTGTGCCAGGGGTGTGGATAGAGAATTGTGTGCCAGGTGTGTGGATAGAGAAATGTGTGCCGGGGGTGTGGATAGAGAATTGTGTGCCAGGGGTGCGGATAAGGATTTCCGTGCCAGGGGTGTGCATCGAGAATTGTGTGCCAGGAGTGAGGATAGAGAATTGTGTGCCAGTGGTGTGGATAGAGAATTGTGTGCCAGGTGTGCGGATATGGTGTTCCGTGCCAGGGGTGTGCATAGAGAATTGTGTGCCAGTGGTGTGCATAGGGAATTGTGTGCCAGGGGTGCGGGTAGAGAATTGTGTGACAGGGGTGTGGATACACAATTGTGTGCCAGGGGTGTGGATAGAGAATTGTGTGCCAGGGGTGCGGATAGAGAATTGCGTGCCAGGGTGCGGGTAGAGAATTGTGTGCCAGGGGTGCGGGTAGAGAATTGTGTGCCAGGGGTGTGGATAGAGAATTGTGTGCCAGGGGTGTGGATAGAGAATTCTGTGCCAGGGGTGTGGATAGAGAATTGTGTGCCTGGGGTGCGGACAGCGTGTTGTGTGCCAGGGGTGGGGTTAGAGAATTGTGTGCCAGGGGTGTGGATAGAGAATTGTGTGCCAGGGGTGTGGATACAGAATTGTGTTCCAGGGGTGCGGGTAGAGAATTGTGTGTCAGGGGCGTGGGTAGAGAATTGTGTGCCAGGGGTGCAGATAGAGAATTCTGTGCCAGGGGTGTGGATAGAGAATTCTGTGCCAGGGGTGTGGATATAGAATTGTGTGCCTGGGGTGCGGACAGCGTATTGTGTGCCAGGGGTGGGGTTAGAGAATTGTGTGCCAGGGGTGTGGATAGAGAATTGTGTGCCAGCGGTGCGGATAGAGAATTGTGTGCCAGGGGTGTGGATATAGAATTGTGTGCCGGGGTGTGGATAGAGAATTCTGTGCCAGGGGTGTGGATAGAGAATTCTGTGCCAGGGGTGCGGACAGCGTATTGTGTGCCAGGGATGTGGATAGAGGATTGTGTGCCAGGGGTGCGGGTAGAGAAATGTGTGCCAGGGGTGCGGATACAGAATTCTGTGCCAGGGGTGTGGATAGAGAATTGTGTGCCAGGGTTGTTGATAGAAAATTGAGTGCCGGGGGTGCGGATAGAGAATTGTGTGCCAGGGGTGTGGATAGAGAATTGTGTGCCATGGGTGTGGATAGAGAATTGTGTGCCAGTGGTGCGGATAGAGAATTATGTGCCAGGGGTGTGGATTGAGAATTGTGTGCCAGGGGTGCGGATAGAGAATTGTGTGCCAGGGGTGCGGGTAGAGAATTGTGTGCCAGGGGTGTGGATAGAGAATTGTGTGCCAGGGGTGTGGATAGAGAATTGTGTGCCAGGGGTGCAGATAGAGAATTCTGTGCCAGGGGTGTGGATAGAGAATTGTGTGCCAGGTGTGTGGATAGAGAATTGTGTGCCGGGGGTGTGGATAGAGAATTGTGTGCCAGGGGTGCGGATAAGGATTTCCGTGCCAGGGGTGTGCATCGAGAATTGTGTGCCAGGAGTGAGGATAGAGAATTGTGTGCCAGTGGTGTGGATAGAGAATTGTGTGCCAGGTGTGAGGATATGGAGTTCCGTGCCAGGGGTGTGCATAGAGAATTGTGTGCCAGTGGTGTGCATAGGGAATTGTGTGCCAGGGGTGCGGGTAGAGAATTGTGTGACAGGGGTGTGGATACACAATTGTGTGCCAGGGGTGTGGATAGAGAATTGTGTGCCGGGGTGCGGATAGAGAATTGCGTGCCAGGGTGCGGGTAGAGAATTGTGTGCCAGGGGTGCGGGTAGAGAATTGTGTGCCAGGGGTGTGGATAGAGAATTGTGTGCCAGGGGTGTGGATAGAGAATTCTGTGCCAGGGGTGTGGATACAGAATTGTGTTCCAGGGGTGCGGGTAGAGAATTGTGTGCCAGGGGCGTGGGTAGAGAATTGTGTGCCTGGGGTGCGGACAGCGTATTGTGTGCCAGGGGTGGGGTTAGAGAATTGTGTGCCAGGGGTGTGGATAGAGAATTGTGTGCCTGGGGTGCGGACAGCGTGTTGTGTGCCAGGGGTGGGGTTAGAGAATTGTGTGCCAGGGGTGTGGATAGAGAATTGTGTGCCAGGGGTGTGGATACAGAATTGTGTTCCAGGGGTGCGGGTAGAGAATTGTGTGCCAGGGGCGTGGGTAGAGAATTCTGTGCCAGGGGTGTGGATAGAGAATTCTGTGCCAGGGGTGTGGATAGAGAATTGTGTGCCTGGGGTGCGGACAGCGTATTGTGTGCCAGGGGTGGGGTTAGAGAATTGTGTGCCAGGGGTGTGGATAGAGAATTGTGTGCCAGGGGTGTGGATACAGAATTGTGTTCCAGGGGTGCGGGTAGAGAATTGTGTGCCAGGGGCATGGGTAGAGAATTCTGTGCCAGGGCTGCAGATAGAGAATTCTGTGCCAGGGGTGTGGATAGAGAATTGTGTGCCAGGTGTGTGGATAGAGAATTGTGTGCCAGTGGTGCGGATAAGGATTTCCGTGCCAGGGGTGTGCATCGAGAATTCTGTGCCAGGAGTGCGGATAGAGAATTGTGTGCCAGGGGTGTGGATAGAGAATTGTGTGCCATGGGTGCGGATATGGAGTTCCGTGCCACGGGTGTGCATAGAGAATTGTGTGCCAGTGGTGTGCATAGGGAATTGTGTGCCAGGGGTGTGGATAGAGAATTGTGTGCCAGTGGTGTGCATCGGGAATTGTGTGCCAGGGATGCAGTTAGAGAATTGTGTGACAGGGGTGTGGATACACAATTGTGTGCCAGGGGTGTGGATAGAGAATTGTGTGCCAGGGGTGCGGATAGAGAATTGGGTGCCAGGGGTGTGGATAGAGAATTGTGTGCCGGGGTGCGGGTCGAGAATTGTGTGCCAGGGGTGTGGATAGAGAAGTGTGTGCCAGGGGCACGGGTAGAGAATTGTGTGCCAGTGATGCGGATAGAGAATTGTGTGCCAGGGGTGCAGATAGAGAATTCTGCGCCAGGGGTGTGGATAGAGAATTCTGTGCCAGGGGTGTGGATAGAGAATTGTGTGCCTGGGGTGCGGACAGCGTATTGTGTGCCAGGGGTGGGGTTAGAGAATTGTGTGCCAGGGGTGTGGATAGAGAATTGTGTGCCAGGGGTGTGGATACAGAATTGTGTTCCAGGGCTGCGGGTAGAGAATTGTGTGCCAGGTGTGTGGATAGAGAATTGTGTGCCAGCGGAGCGGATAGAGAATTGAGTTCTGGGGTGTGGATAGAGAATTCTGTGCCAAGGGTGTGGATAGAGAATTGTGTGCCAGGCGTGCGGACAGCGTATTGAGTGCCATGGGTGTGGATAGAGAATTGTGTGCCAGGGGTGTGGATAGAGAATTGTGTGCCAGGGATATGGATAGAGAATTGTGTGCCAGGGGTGCTGGTAGAGAAATGTGAGCCAGGGGTGCGGATAGAGAATTGTGTGCCATGGGTGTGGATAGAGAATTGTGTGCCAGGGGTGTCGATAGAAAATTGTGTGCCAGGGATGTGGATAGAGAATTGTGTGCCAGGGGTGCTGGTAGAGAATTGTGTGCCAGGGGTGCGGATAGAGAATTGTGTGCCGGGGGTGTGGATAGCGAATTGTGTGCCAGGGGTGTGGATAGAGAATTGTGTGCCAGGGGTGTGGATAGAGAATTCTGTGCCAGGGGTGTGGATAGAGAATTGTGTGCCTGGGGTGCGGACAGCGTATTGTGTGCCAGGGGTGGGGTTAGAGAATTGTGTGCCAGGGGTGTGGATAGAGAATTGTGTGCCAGGGGTGTGGATACATAATTGTGTTGCAGGGGTGCGGGTAGAGAATTGTGTGCCAGGGGCGTGGGTAGAGAATTGAATGCCAGGGGTGTGGATTGAGAATTGTGTGCCACGGGTGCGGATAGAGAATTGTCTGCCAGGGGTGCGGATAGAGAATTGTGTGCGAGGGGTGTGGATAGAAAATTGTGTGCCAGAGGTGTGGATAGAGAATTGTGTGCCAGGGCTGCAGATAGAGAATTCTGTGCCAGGGGTGTGGATAGAGAATTGTGTGCCAGGTGTGTGGATAGAGAATTGTGTGCCAGGGGTGTGGATAGAGAATTGGTGCCAGGGGTGCGGATAAGGATTTCCGTGCCAGGAGTGTGCACCGAGAATTGTGTGCCAGGAGTGCGGATAGAGAATTGTGTGCCAGGGGTGTGGATAGAGAATTGTGTGCCAGGGGTGCGGATATGGAGTTCCGTGCCACGGGTGTGCATAGAGAATTGTGTGCCAGTGGTGTGCATAGGGATTTGTGTGCCAGGTGTGTGGATAGAGAATTGTGTGCCAGTGGTGTGCATAGGGAATTGTGTGCCAGGGGTGCAGGTAGAGAATTGTGTGACAGGAGTGTGGATACACAATTGTGTGCCAGGGGTGTGGATAGAGAATTGTGTGCCAGGGGTGCGGATAGAGAATTGGGTGCCAGGGGTGTGGATAGAGAATTGTGTGCCGGGGTGCGGGTAGAGAATTGTGTGCCAGGGGTGCGGGTAGAGAAATGTGTGCCAGGGGTGTGGATAGAGAAGTGTGTGCCAGGGGCACGGGTAGAGAATTGTGTGCCAGTGATGCGGATAGAGAATTGTGTGCCAGGTGTGCAGATAGAGAATTCTGTGCCAGGGGTGTGGATAGAGAATTCTGTGCCAGTGGTGTGGATAGAGAATTGTGTGCCTGGGGTGTGGACAGCGTATTGTGTGCCAGGGGTGGGGTTAGAGAATTGTGTGCCAGGGGTGTGGATAGAGAATTGTGTGCCGGGGTGTGGATACAGAATTGTGTTCCAGGGGTGCGGGTAGAGAATTGTGTGCCAGGTGTGTGGATAGAGAATTGCGTGCCAGCGGTGCGGATAGAGAATTGTGTGCCGGGGTGTGGATAGAGAATTCTGTGCCAGGGGTGTGGATAGAGAATTCTGTGCCAGGGGTGCGGACAGCGTATTGTGTGCCAGGGGTGTGGATAGAGAATTGTGTGCCAGGGTTGTGGATAGAGAATTGTGTGCCAGGGATGTGGATAGAGAATTGTGTGCCAGGTGTGCGGGTAGAGAAATGTGTGCCAGGGGTGTCGATAGAAAATTGTGTGCCAGGGATGTGGATAGAGAATTGTGTGCCAGGGGTGCTGGTAGAGAATTGTGTGCCAGGGGTGCGGATAGAGAATTGTGTGCCGGGGGTGCGGATAGAGAATTATGTGCCAGGGGTGTGGATAGAGAATTGTGTGCCATGTGTGTGGATAGAGAATTGTGTACCAGGGGTGTGGATAGAGAATTCCGTGCCAGGGGTGCGGAAAGAAATTTGAGTGCCAGGGGTGCGGGTAGAGAATTGTGTGCCAAAGTTGCGGATAGAGAATTGTGTGCCAGGGGTGAGGATAGAGATTTGTGTGCCTGGGGTGCGGACAGCGTATTGCGTGCCAGGGGTGGGGTTAGAGAATTGTGTGCCAGGGGTGTGGATAGAGAATTGTGTGCCAGGGGTGTGGATACAGAATTGTGTTCCAGGGGTGCGGGTAGAGAATTGTGTGCCAGAGGCGTGGGTAGAGAATTGTGTGCCAGGGGTGCGGATAGAGAATTGGGTGCCAGGGGTGTGGATAGAGAATTGTGTGCCAGGGGTGCGGATAGAGAATTGGGTGCCAGGGGTGTGGATAGAGAATTGTGTGCCGGGGTGCGGGTAGAGAATTGTGTGCCAGGGGTGCGGGTAGAGAAATGTGTGCCAGGGGTGTGGATAGAGAAGTGTGTGCCAGGGGCACGGGTAGAGAATTGTGTGCCAGTGATGCGGATAGAGAATTGTGTGCCAGGTGTGCAGATAGAGAATTCTGTGCCAGGGGTGTGGATAGAGAATTCTGTGCCAGTGGTGTGGATAGAGAATTGTGTGCCTGGGGTGTGGACAGCGTATTGTGTGCCAGGGGTGGGGTTAGAGAATTGTGTGCCAGGGGTGTGGATAGAGAATTGTGTGCCGGGGTGTGGATACAGAATTGTGTTCCAGGGGTGCGGGTAGAGAATTGTGTGCCAGGTGTGTGGATAGAGAATTGCGTGCCAGCGGTGCGGATAGAGAATTGTGTGCCGGGGTGTGGATAGAGAATTCTGTGCCAGGGGTGTGGATAGAGAATTCTGTGCCAGGGGTGCGGACAGCGTATTGTGTGCCAGGGGTGTGGATAGAGAATTGTGTGCCAGGGTTGTGGATAGAGAATTGTGTGCCAGGGATGTGGATAGAGAATTGTGTGCCAGGTGTGCGGGTAGAGAAATGTGTGCCAGGGGTGTCGATAGAAAATTGTGTGCCAGGGATGTGGATAGAGAATTGTGTGCCAGGGGTGCTGGTAGAGAATTGTGTGCCAGGGGTGCGGATAGAGAATTGTGTGCCGGGGGTGCGGATAGAGAATTATGTGCCAGGGGTGTGGATAGAGAATTGTGTGCCATGTGTGTGGATAGAGAATTGTGTACCAGGGGTGTGGATAGAGAATTCCGTGCCAGGGGTGCGGAAAGAAATTTGAGTGCCAGGGGTGCGGGTAGAGAATTGTGTGCCAAAGTTGCGGATAGAGAATTGTGTGCCAGGGGTGAGGATAGAGATTTGTGTGCCTGGGGTGCGGACAGCGTATTGCGTGCCAGGGGTGGGGTTAGAGAATTGTGTGCCAGGGGTGTGGATAGAGAATTGTGTGCCAGGGGTGTGGATACAGAATTGTGTTCCAGGGGTGCGGGTAGAGAATTGTGTGCCAGAGGCGTGGGTAGAGAATTGTGTGCCAGGGGTGTGGATTGAGAATTGTGTGCCAGAGGTGCGGATAGAGAATTGTGTGCCGGGGTGTGGATAGAGAATTGTGTGCCAGGGGTGCGGATAAGGATTTCCGTGCCAGGGGTGTGCATCGAGAATTGTGTGCCAGGAGTGCGGATAGAGAATTGTGTGCCAGGGGTGTGGATAGAGAATTGTGTGCTAGGGGTGCGGATATGGAGTTCCGTGCCACGGGTGTGCATAGAGAATTGTGTGCCAGTGGTGTGCACAGGGAATTGTGTGCCAGGGGTGTGGATAGAGAATTGTGTGCCAGTGGTGTGCATAGGGAATTGTGTGCCAGGGGTGCAGGTAGAGAATTGTGTGACAGGGGTGTGGATACACAATTGTGTGCCAGGGGTGTGGATAGAGAATTGTGTGCCAGGTGTGCGGATAGAGAATTGGGTGCCAGAGGTGTGGATAGAGAATTGTGTGCCGGGGTGCGGGTAGAGAATTGTGTGCCAGGGGTGCGGGTAGAGAATTGTGTGCCAGGGGTGTGGATAGAGAAGTGTGTGCCAGGGGCAGGGGTAGAGAATTGTGTGCCAGTGATGCGGATAGAGAATTGTGTGCCAGGGGTGCAGATAGAGAATTCTGTGCCAGGGGTGTGGATAGAGAATTCTGTGCCAGGGGTGTGGATAGAGAATTGAGTGCCTGGGGTGCGGACAGCGTATTGTGTGCCAGGGGTGGGGTTAGAGAATTGTGTGCCAGGGGTGTGGATAGAGAATTGTGTGCCAGGGGTGTGGATACAGAATTGTGTTCCAGGGGTGCGGGTAGAGAATTGTGTGCCAGGTGTGTGGATCGAGAATTGTGTGCCAGCGGTGCGGATAGAGAATTGTGTGCCGGGGTGTGGATAGAGAATTCTGTGCCAGGGGTGTGGATAGAGAATTCTGTGCCAGGGGTGCGGGTAGAGAATTGTGTGCCAGGGGTGTGGATAGAGAATTGTGTGCCAGGGGTGCTGGTCGAGAATTGTGTGCCAGGGGTGCGGATAGAGAATTGTGTGCCGGGGGTGCGGAGAGAGAATTGTGTGCCAGGGGTGTGGATAGTGAATTGTGTGCCATGGGTGTGGATAGAGAATTGTGTACCAGGGGTGTGGATAGCGAATTCCGTGCCAGGGGTGTGGAAAGAGAATTGAGTGCCAGGGGTGCGGGTAGAGAATTGTGTGCCAGAGGTGCGGATAGAGAATTGTGTGCCAGGGGTGTGGATAGAGAATTGTGTGCCAGGGTTGCGGATAGAGAATTGTGTGCCAGGAGTGCGGATAGAGAATTGTGTGCCGGGGGTGCGGATAGAGAATTGTGTGCCAGGGGTGTGGATAGAGAATTGTGTGCCAGGGGTGTGGATTGAAAATTGTGTGCCAGGGGTGCGGGTAGAGAATTGTGTGCCAGGAGTGTGGATAAAGAATTGTGTGCCAGGGGTGTGGATAGAGTATTGTGTGCCAGGGGTGCGGATAGAAAATTGTGTGGCATGGGTGCGCATAGAGAATTGTGTGCCAGCGGTGCGGGTAGAGAATTGTGTGCCAGGGGTGTGGATAGAGAATTGTGTGCCAGGGGTGCGGGTAGAGAATTGTGTGCCAGTGGCGCGGACAGCTTATTGTGTGCCAGGGGTGTGGAGAGAGCATTGTGTGCCGGGTGTGGGTAGAGAATTGTGTGCCAGGGGTGCGGACAGCATATTGTGTTCCAGGGGTGTGGATAGAGAATTGTGTGCCAGGGGTGTGGAGAGAGAATTGTGTGCCAGCGGTGTCGATAGAAAATTGTGTGCCAGGGGTGCGGGTAGATAATTGTGTGCCAGGGGTGTGGGTAGAGAATTGTGTGCCAGTGGTGCGGGTAGAGAATTGTGTGCCAGTGGTGCGGACAACCTATTGTGTGCCAGGGGTGTGGAGAGAGAATTGTGTGCCAGGGGTGCGGGTAGAGAATTGTGTGCCAGTGGTGCGGACAGCATATTGTGTGCCAGGGGTGTGGATAGAGAATTGTGTGCCAGGGGTGCGGGTAGAGAATTGTGTGCCAGGGGTGTCGATAGAAAATAGTGTGCCAGCGGTGTGGATCGCAAATTCTGTGCCGGGGTGTGGATAGAGAATTGTGTGCCAGGGGTGTGGACAGCGTTTTGTGTGCCAGGGGTGTGGATAGAGAATTGTGTGCCAGGGGTGCGGATAGAGAATTGTGTGCCAGGGGTGTGGTAGAGAATTGTGTGCCAGGGAGTGGATAGAGAATTGTGTGCCAGGGGTCCGGGTAGAGAATTGTGTGCCAGGGGTGCGGATAGAGAATTGTGTGCCAGGGAGTGGATAGAGAATTGTGTGCCAGGGGTGCGGGTAGAGAATTGCGTGCCAGGGGTGCGGATAGAGAATTGTGTGCCAGGGGTGTGGATAGAGAATTGTGTGCCAGGGAGTGGATAGAGAATTGTGTGCCAGGGGTGCGGGTAGAGAATTGTGTGCCAGGGGTGTCGATAGAAAATTGTGTGCCAGGGGTGCGGGTAGAGAATTGTGTGCCAGGGGTGCGGGTAGAGAATTGTGTGCCAGGGGTGCGGGTAGAGAATTGTGTGCCAGTGGTGCGGACAGCTTATTGTGTGCCAGGGGTGTGGAGAGAGAATTGTGTGCCAGGGGTGCGGGTAGAGAATTGTGTGCTAGGGGTGCGAACAGCATATTGTGTGCCAGGGGTGTGGATAGAGAATTGTGTGCCTGGGGTGCGGACAGCGTATTGTGTGCCAGGGGTGGGGTTAGAGAATTGTGTGCCAGGGGTGTGGATAGAGAATTGTGTGCCAGGGGTGTGGATACAGAATTGTGTTCCAGGGGTGCGGGTAGAGAATTGTGTGCCAGGTGTGTGGATCGAGAATTGTGTGCCAGCGGTGCGGATAGAGAATTGTGTGCCGGGGTGTGGATAGAGAATTCTGTGCCAGGGGTGTGGATAGAGAATTCTGTGCCAGGGGTGCGGGTAGAGAATTGTGTGCCAGGGGTTTGGATAGAGAATTGTGTGCCAGGGGTGTGGATAGAGAATTGTGTGCCAGGGGTGCGGATAGACAATTGTGTGCCAGGGGTGTGGATAGAGAATTGTGTGCCTGGGAGTGGATAGAGAATTGTGTGCCAGGGGTGCGGGTAGAGAATTGTGTGCCAGGGGTGCGGATAGAGAATTGTGTGCCAGGGAGTGGATAGAGAATTGTGTGCCAGGGGTGGGGGTAGAGAATTGTGTGCCAGGGTTGCGGATAGAGAATTGTGTGCCAGGGGTGCCCCTCATCCCCCGATGCAACCCAAAATACTCCGAATGAACAGTATTGGTCCGCATACTTGCCTCAGGAGCCCTATACTTCAATCTCACCCAGTCGACAAACCCCTGTCGAAACCCGAACCACCCCAGCACCACGAACAAATACAGTCACACCACACGGTCAAACGCCTTCTCCTGCGTCCATAGACACAACCACCTCCACCTTCCGGCCTGTCGAGATCATCATTATCACATTTAACAACCTCCAAACATTGGCCAATAGCTGCTGCCCCTTCACAAACCCCATCTGGTCATCCTCTATCACCCCCAGCACATAGTTCTCTATCCACACCACCAGCACATTCGCATCCACATTTCACAACGATATTGGGCAGTACACCCCACACTGGAGCTCACCCCTTCCACCAACTCATTGTACATCTCCGCTAACAGGGGGCCACAGATCTGACCCAAACGTTTTATAAAACTCCGCAGTGAACCCGTCTGGGCATGAGGCCTTCCCTGACTGCATCGCCCCATACATTCCATCAGCCCCCCACCTCCCCAGACCAATCGGTGCCCCCGGCCCCTGTACCCTCTCTCATCCACCCTCGAGAACTCCCGCCCATCCAAAAAGCTCCTCATGCCCTGAGCCACCACTGGGGTCTCCGAACTGTACTCTGGTAAAATGCCTCAAACACCACATTTACTGCCTCCCATCCCCCAACCCCCATCCGCCTAACCTCTCTCGCCACCTCCTACCTCTTCAACTGATGCACAAGCATCCTGCTCACTTTCTCCCCATATTTGTACACTGCCCCTCTGGCCCTGCACATCTGTCGCACCGCCTCCCCCACCATCACCAGCCCAAACTCCATTTGGAGCCTCTGCCTCTCCTTCAGCAGCGCCTCCTCAGGCGACACCGAGTATCTCTGGTCCACGGCCAGAACGTCCTCCACCAGCTTCAGCCTCTCCACCGTCACCTTACGCGCCCTAATTGAAATAAACTCCTCTCTAACCACTGCCTTCAATGCCTCCCACAACATAGCCGCAGAGACCTCCCCTGTCTTATTATGCTCCCCATAGTTCCAGATAGCCAACCCGACCCTCTCACAGACCTCCTAACCGGCCAATAACCAACCTCCTCTGTGTCCTTGGGGAGCTCGCCCCTTCCACCTGAAAATCCACCGTGTGCCGCGTAGTCAGGCATCACGATCGCCGAATACTCGGCCCCAACCAACCCCATCAGCAGGGCCTTGACCAGGACAAAAAATCCGGGAGTACTCCCTGTGGACTTGCGAAAATTACTTTGCCCGTGGCCTCTCAAACCACCACGGGCTGCCGCCCGCATTCGCTCCCAAAACCCCAGCATCACCTCCACCACTCCTGGCACCCTCGTTGGCCTGGGGCATGACCCGTGCAGCCTCGGATCCAACACCTTTTAAATCCGCCTCCCCATGATCAGCCAGTGAGGGCCCAGGCCCAGGATCTTAGCCAGAACTCGCCTCATAAACTCCACATCATTCCAATTTGGGGTGTAAATGCCCCCTCCAACCTCCCGCTCACCATCACAAATCTACCCCCAGGGTCCGCCACTGTGCTCCCCACCGCGAAGGACACCCTCTTATGAACCAACACTACCACTCCCATCATCTTCACATCCAAACCCGGATGGAACACCTGTCCCACCCACCCCTTCCTCAGCCTCGTCTGATTCACCACCTTCCAATGAGTCTCTTGCAAAAACACAACATCCGCCTTCAGAATGCGCGACTTCTTAACCGGGTCCATTTAATCTCCAAATAGTGGTCAGCCATATCCCTCAGGTCACTCCCCGCGCCTCCCTGGGGCCTCCCCAAGACACTCGCCACCATCAGCCCCTGAAGCAATTGCGCTATAACAACTCCATCCACATCAGCAACTCACCCCTCCTCTCCCACCAGCCCAACAAGGAAAAGAAAATGAAAACCATCTCCCTGCCCTCCACCCTCCCCCAACAGACCTACCCCCCATTTCACTCCTAGTGAACACGGTTGCCCCCACTCGAGGCAACTGCCTTCCCCCAAACCACCCCAACCCTTTGCACCTGTGCCTCCACCTTCCCACTTATACCCCCAACCCCAATAACCCACATAGTATACAACATGACACAACATGCAACCCAATCGAAGTACGCCAGCACCCCCCCCACTGGCATCTCCATAGTCCAAAGTTCACACAAGTCCCCAAGTGTATGGTCTTGCAAAAACCTGCTCGCCTCCCCCGGCATGTCCATGTAGAACTCCTGACCCTTGTACGCGAGCCACAACGGGCTGGGTACTGCACCCCAAACTTCACTCCTTCCTTGAACAACGCTGCTCTAACCCTGTTGAACACATCCCGGCTTTCGCCAGCTCCGCATCCAGATCCTGGGACTATGGCAACTTTACCACACCAAACGGTGGAGGGTATCCTCAATGTGAAGATGGGATTGTGTCTCCACAAGGACTGTGCGGTGATCTTGGGATGTTGCACTGCCGTAAGGGTGCTAGATAAATGCACGTTGCTTTGGTGTTTGTCTAAGATTATGGTTGGCCATAATAGCGGACCAGAATATAATGTACTCAAGCAATATCCCCTCCCCCTACTATTGCAACACAGCCTTTAAATCATTTATTTTCAATCGATTAAAGCAACAGATTGGAAGATATCGGGGCGTCATTCTCCGGCCCCCGCCGGGTCGGAGAATGGCCGTTGGCCGCCGTGAATCCCGTCCCCGCCGAAGTCTCCAGTACCGGAGATTGGGCGGGGGCGGGAATCGGGCAGCGCCGGTTGGCAGGACCCCCCGCTCAATTCTCCGGCCCGGATGGGCCGAAGTCCCGCCCAGAAATTGCCTGTCCCGCCAGCGTAAATCAAAGCTGGTATTTACCGGCGGGACCAGGCGGCGTGGGCGGGCTCCGGGGTCCTGGGGGGGGCGCGGGGCGATCTGACCCCGGGGGGTGCCCCCAACGTGGCCTGGCCCGCGATCGGGGCCCACCGATCCGCGGGCGGGCCTGTGCCGTGGGGGCACTCTTTCCCTTCCGCCTCCGCCACGGTCTCCACCATGGCGGAGGCGGAAGAGACTCTCCTCACTGCACATGCGCGGGAAACTATCGGCGGCCGCTGACACTCCCGCGCATGCGCCGCATTTCCGCGCCAGCTGGCGGGGCACCAAACGCCATTTCCGCCAGCTGGCGGGGCGGAAATCCCTCCGGCGCCGGCCTAGCCCCCCAATGTTGGGGCTCGGCCCCCAAAGATGCGGAGCATTCCGAACCTTTGGGCCGGCGCGATGCCCGTCTGATTAGCACCGTTTTTGGCGCCAGTCGGCGGACATTGCGCCGTTTGGGGGAGAATTTCGCCCCAGATATGTGAAGGTATTAAATGTTCAACCTCGGCATGGTTCTCTGTTAGACAATACTGATGGATTTGAATGTATGGATGGTGTCGGGCTGAGAGGGGAACTTGCAGGCAGTAGTTATCACACAGCAACTGTCCTGTATTCCTGGATCACTGGTTTGGAAGGTGCTCTCATTGTATTTTGTACATCCTGCAGACTGCTGCATTGAGAATGGATGTCATAGATTATCATAGAATTTACAGTGCAGAAGGAGGCCATTCGGCCCATCGAGTCTGCACCGGCTCTTGGAAAGAGCACCCTACCCAAGGTCAACACCTCCACCCTATCCCCATAACCCAGTAACCCCACCCAACATTTTGGGCAATTTATCATGGCCAATCCACCTAACCTGCACATCTTTGAAATGTGGGGGGAAAACACGGGGAGGATGCGCAGACTCCGCACAGACAGTGACCCAAGCCGGAATCGAACCTGGGACTCTAGAGCTGTAAAGCAATTGTGCTATCCACAATGCTACCGTGCTGCGTTGAAGGTGGCAGATCGGGTGCCAATAAGCGGGATGTTTTGTCCTTTTTTGCTGTTGGTCTTGTTGAGTGTTGTTGGAGCTGCACTCATTCAGGCAACTGGAGAGTACACTCCTTTTTAAAAAACATTTTTAGAGTACGCAATTCATTTTAGCCAATTAAGGAGCAATTTAGCGTGGCCAATCGACCTACCCTGCACATCTTTGGGTTGTGGGGGCGAAACCCATGCAAACACGGAGAGAATGTGCAAACTCCACACGGACAGTGGCCCAGAGCCGGGATCGAACTTGGGACCTCGGCGCCGTGAGGCAGCAGTGCTAACCACTGCACCACCGTGCTGCCCCTTTACATTACACTCCTGACTTGTGCCTTGCAGATGGTGGACCAGCTTGGGGAGGTCAGGAGGTGAGTTACTTACCTAAATATTTCCTGGCTTTAACCAGCTCTTGCAACCACAGTTTTAATATCGCCAGTTCATTTCATTCCCTGCCAATCGTAACCCCCAGAGTGTTGATGCTGAGGGAACCAGCCAATGGCAATATAAGAACATAAAAGCAGTCGGTCATTTGACCCCTTAACCCTGCCCTACCATTCAATAAGGGCACAATTGGTCTGATCAGGGCCTCGACTCCACTCTTCTGTCGGCCCCATAACCCTCGACTCCCTTGTCAAATCAAAAATCTGTCTGGTTCAGCTTTGAATTTATTCAGTGACCCAGACTTCACTGCCCTCTGGGGAACAGAGTTACAAAGACTAGCAACACTCTGAGAGAAGAAATTCCTCAACTCCACCCGGCTTTAAACTAATATGACAGGGGGTTAGGAACCTATGTAAGGATTCAGAGCAGGGGGCATCGTGAACATGAGAAACACACAGCAGGAAGAATAAGAAAAGTGAGTAGAGAGAAAACAGGGACCTATAGACCAGTGAGCCTAACGTCGGTAGTAGGGAAGTTGCTGGAGTCAATTATCAAGGATTTCATAGCACAGCATTTGGAAAGCAGGGGTGTAATCAGGAAAGTCAGCATGGATTTACGTAAGGGGAATCATGCTTGACAAATGTATTGGAATTCTTTGAAGATGTAACTAGTAGAGTTGACCTGGGAGATCCAGTGGATGTGGTTTATTTAGACTTTCAGGAGGCCTTCAATGAGGTCTCACGTAGCAGATTATTGTGTAAAGTTAAAGTGTATGGAATTGGGGCAGCGTCTTGAGATGGAGAGAAAGCTGGTTTGTAGGCAGGAAGCAAAAAGTTGGAATAAATGGGCAACGACTTCTGTCCTTGCCTGCGACGCCCAGATCCCAAGAACAAATAAAGAAAAAAAAATCTTCACCCAGAGAGTGGTCAATCTGTGGAATTCACTCCCACAGAAAGTAGTTGAGGCCAAAACGTTGTGTAATTTCAAGAAGGAATTAGATATAGCTCTTGGGGCTAAAGGGATCAAGGGATATAGGGGGTAGGCAGGATCAGGCACAGTGGTTAGCACTGTTGCTTCACAGTGCCACAGAACCGGGTTTGATTCCCGACATGGGGCACTGTCTGTGCGGAGTCTGCACGTTCTCCCCATGTCTGCGTGGGTTTCCTCCGGTTGCTCCGGTTTCCTCCCACAAATCCCGGAAGACGTGCTGTTGGGTGAATTGGACGTTCTGAAGTCTCCCTCAGTGTACCCGAACAGGCGCCAGAGTGTGGCGACGAGGGGATTTTCACAGTAAATTGCATTGCAGTGTTAATGTAAGCCTACTTGTGACAATAATAAAGATTATTATTAGAAGAATTAACACAAATAAATAAACAGAAGCAGCGATCTGGAATTAGAGCATCAAGGGGGATGAATGGTGGGAGAAAATTAACTCAGGCACGGCTTGCACCATAGCTGTGTGTCTTGGGGGTTCCCACTTTTGTCTGCTGCCCCCACCTCGCCCTCTGTAAAGATTCGGTCCTGTTCCTCACCAGCCAGCTCAAGGGCTCTCTCCTCACAGGGCCTGGAGGTGTGCGGGGTGTGCGAAGGGGCGCAGCAGAAGACATCAGGAGGCAGATTTACTCTGGCTGCCAGAAGAGGTGGTTCATCTTCTCCCAGCACCGACACCCGTCCTCTTATGGAGTGAGCTGACACTCGTAAATGCGGCCACTGCCTCCAGGCGGGGGTAGTGACCTTGCTAACGGACGTATGGGTGCTGCACACCAGCCATAGGTTTGGTGAGAGCTCTCTCTGTAAACAGTGGTGCTGCCCTCCTGGCAGCCATCACCCGAACTGGACTTGGAACACGTGCTGGGGAGGGGTTTGAAAGGAGAATTACAGAGATTACATTTACCCAGTTTATCAGAGGCGAGCTACCATGGGCACAGCGAGAAGCACATGGGGGGAAAAAAGTATTAAAATGGCTGAATATTTGGTGAGGTTTCCCATCTGCCTTGGCGACGGGATTCTCTCCTGTCTTCTCATCCAAACTGATAGTTTGAAAAAGGTTGGCAAGATTGCACCCTCTTCCTCCTCGCCACCTCCCCCAATTTGATTTTCCCAATCCACATGAAGCTTACCTCCTGATTTAGCCTCCATCCTACAGCACAGCTGCTGTTAGGGGGCCTCCAGACCTCTCTCACCAGTCTCTTCCTCTCCGTGTTATTTCTTAACTCCGCCCATATGGATTTTATATGTTCTGATACAAGATAATTGGGCGGCGCGGTGGCACAATGGTTAGCACAGCTGCCTCACAGCTCCAGGGTCACAGGTTTAATTCCGGCCTCAGGTGTAGAGTTTGCACGCTCCGGGTGCTCCGGTTTCCTCCCACAGTCCAAAGAGGTGCAGGTTAGATGGATTGGCCATGATAAATTGCCCTTCGTGTCCAAAATTGCCCTTAGTGTGGGGTGGGGTTATTGGGATAGTGTGGAGATGTTGACCTTGGGTAGGGTGCTCTTTCCCAGTGCCGGTGCAGACTCGATGGGCCGAATGGCCCCCTTCTGCACTGTAAATTCTATGAAAATTTCCTGCTATCGTATGTATTCTATTCCATCCGAACAACTCTCTTTTCCTTGCAGTCTGTCCTCACAGAAAGTCACCGAATCCTGAATATTTGTTTCCCAACTTTGATCTGCTTGTAGCCATGTCTCTGTAATGCCTGTAAGCGTGGCCAATCCATCTACCCTGCACATCTTTTGGGTTGTGGGGGCGAAACCCACGCAAACACGGGGAGAATGTGCAAACTCCACACGGACAGTGACCCAGAGACGGGATCAAACCTGGAACCTCGGCGCCGTGAGGCAGCAGTGCTAACCACTGCGCCACCCTGCTGCCCTCCTATGTGCATTTCAGTAAAGAACCATCAATTTAGCCTTTTTGCTGTTTTTTTCCCCCGATAATGTCATTCCTAGTCTTGTGTTTCACTGACATTCTGATTACAGCATTCCGCTGTCGGACTAACATTCTCAGTACAGTGTGTGATGAATGTAGGAAATTTTTTTAAAGATTGTATTATATGTGACTGTTTCAGTAATATTTTTTTTCTTTTTTTTAAATTTAGAGTAGCCAATTATTTTTCTTTTCCAATTAAGGGGCAATTTAGTGTGGCCAATCCATCTACCCGGCACATCTTTGGGTTGTGGGGGTGAAACCCACGCAAACATGGGGAGAATGTGCAAACTCCTCACAGACAGTGACCCAGGGCCGGGATTCGAACCCGGGTCCTCAGCGCCATAGGCAGCAATGCTAACCACTGCGCCACTGTGCTGCCCTCTGTTTCAGTCATATGATTAAAAGCCTGAGTTAAGTAATTTTTTTAAAAATGATCCTTGTTTAACATAGAGGTAGGCGGCGTGTCTGCAAAAGGTGCAATTAAGATGTTCTAAAGTGAGATCATCATCCAATCACACCATGTATTTGTTTACACAAACAAGCCGAATGGAATTTTGTTATGAGTGCTGGAGATTGCCTGGCGAGTAGGTCATTTGTGACCCTGGGCTGGATTCTCCGTCGGCAGGTCCTCCGCTTCGCCGGCAGCGCATTCAGATTTCCTGGTGGCATGGGGGTGCCCACAATGAGATACCCATTGGCCGGCTGCCAGGATGCAGGATCCCGCTGCCGGCGGGGGTCTGCCACACCAGCTTTCTAGTGCAGCGGGACGGAGGATCCTGCCCATTGTGTTAAGGTTTAGGAAAGCAGGTCAGGGGACCTGAGTGGGATAACAAAGATGTAATTAATGCGAGCAGCCAGGTCTGTCTGTAGTTTTGCAGTTTGATATAGGTTTGGCAGCCTGCTTGCAGCTCGAAGCTGAGCAGCAGCGTTTGCCAAATGCTGTCAGGTTAAGCAGTAGTCTGACACAGGCAGAAGGATTTGCAGGCTGTTTCTTGAAAGGATCTCTCTCTCTCTCTTCAAACAGTCTTTCCAAGAAATCTCTATACAAGTGTACAGCAAGTATCGCTGTGTTTACTAACTTTATCTACAAGTGGCTTTGACCCGTGATGAGTCTTACTGAATTGTAGATAAGCGTATAGGTTAGTAGTAAAAAGGGTTTATTCTTATTTTTAGAATTGTTTAACAGTTAATTGAAAAGCTATTTTCTGTGATGTTAATATGGTTAATCCTGTGTCAAGAATAAAGTTTGTTTTAATAGAAAAATATGCCTATTGGTCAGTGGAATCACTCCTGGAGTGCAGTATACTTTCCTCACACTTATACAAATTTTTTTTTTAAGTGTTTGGATTTCTTGACCGGTACGTTGGGGCCATAGAATCATAGAATTTACAGGGCCATTAGGCCCATTGGGTTTGCACCAGCCCTTGGAAAAAACACTCTACCTAAGCCCACGCCTCCACCCTATCCCCGCAACCCAGTAACCCCACCCAACCTTTGTGGACACTAAGGGCACTTTATCATGGCCCATCCACCTAACCGGCACATCTTTGGACTGTGGGAGGAAACTAGAGCACCCGGGGGAAACCCGCGCACACACGGAGAGAATGCGCAGACTCCGCACAGACAGTGACCCAAACTTGGAATCGAACCTGGGACCCTGGAGCTGTGAAGCAACTGTGCTAACCATTGTGCTAACATGCGCCCATTCCAGGATCATAACAAGTATTACACTGACATTCTCAGTACTGTGACCAATGTGAGAAGTTTTCATATTTTAAAGTTTGTATTTAGTATTTTTACTGTGATTACAAAGGGAGAGAACTATTGAAAGAGAGATAAGAAAACTCATATGTTTTAATTACAATAATAAATTTGGATACACAAAGTCACAGAGTTGGTGGCTTAAGAAAATTATTGGGAAGACAGACTCGTTAAAACAAGATAAGCCAGTGGGGTTCATTCAGGCGGCAAAAGAAACCATAGTTTTCGCGGAAGAGGAACTAAAGACTGTACAGCCGGTTCAGAGGTTGGTTGATAAGCAGGAGCAACAGATCGTTTTAAAGGTTTTATTTGTGAGGGTATGGTTTACTCAACTGTACAAGGTGGCGTAGGTAAGAAGGTTAAAATCTTAGGGTTACTGTCTGTAGTCAATCTTTAATGGTGAGAGATAAGGAGATATGTCGTTCAGAAGGATATTGCCAGAAAAGATGGTAATATGTGGAATTAATGGTGAAGTTAATGGGCGGCATGGTAGCGCAATGGTTAGCATTGTTGCTTCACACGGCCAAAGACCCAGATTCAATACCTAGCTCGGGTCACTGTCTGTGCAGAGTCTGCACGTTCTCCGTGTCTGCGGGGTTTCCTCCGGATGCTCCAGTTTCCTCCCACAAATCCTGAAAGACGTGAACTGGACATTCTGAATTCTCCCTCTGTGTACCCGAACAGGCACCGGAATGTGGCGACGAAGGGATTTTCCCTGTAACTTCATTGGAGTGTTAATGTAAGCCTACTTGTGACACTAAAGATTATTATTATTATAAAGATTATTATTATAAGAAATTAGTAGCATTCCATCATGAGAGGTAAGGTGAGAGTGTCGAGTGAAAAGTGTTGAAGTGGTGGAAGGAATAATAGTGAAATTATGCGCTGAGGACCCGGGTTCGATCCTGGCCCCGGGTCACTGTCTGTATGGAGTTTGCACATTTTCTTTGTGTCTGCGTGGGCTTCACAACCCTAGGATGCGCAGGGTAGGTGGATTGGCCGCGCTAAATTGCCCCTTAATTGGAAAGAAAAATAATTGGGCACTCTAAATTTAAATAAAAATATTGAAGTTCTCTTTTTCAGGGGAGCAGTTTATCCTGGATTACAGGTGGAAGTGAAGCCTACTGTGGTTGAAAAGCCAGCGGAGTGTCAAGCAACTAAAGTATTGGAAGAAACATATCTTGGGGTGTTTCCAGATTGCGTGGTAACAGGATCCCAAAACCATAGATTGAGACAGGAGGAGAAGAAATCAAGGAGGCTGAAATTCAGGTAACAATCTTCAACCAGATTGGTGGTAAAGGACAAGAGCAGGTGGAGGATGAAGTTCAAGAAAGTTGGTAGAATTATCACAGAGGAATTCAGAGATAACGCAGTTGTATCGGAAAGTCTGTACAGAAATAGAATCTGAATGCATGCTAGAGTGTTACTACATTAGAAATAATGTATTCATGATAAAATGAAGACATTTACATATTCAGGCAGATGTAAAATGGGCAGAAATTTGTCATGTCAAAATGCCAGGGCGTTACAGAAAGGAGTTATTGCGGGGAACGCATGAGGTTCCAGTAGGGAGTCATTTAGGAGTAAGGAAAACTCAAGCAAAAATACAAAAAATATTTTAATGGCCTGGACTGCATAAGGATGGAGTTGAATATTATGCTATATATCAGAATCATGCTACATATCACACATGTCCTGTATTAAGATCCCAAAACCAGACCCCAACGTTTGTTAGGATACAGGACAAGAACTCAAAACACATTTTTAAACTTGTAAACCTGTGAGGAAAGAATACTTCACCACAGGAGTGAGGGCTCTGACCAATAGGAATCTTTTTTGTAGAAACAAATTTTCATTTAAACACAGAATTAACCACATTAGCATCAAAGAAAATAGCGCTGCAATTATCAGTTAAACAGTTCTCAAACACAAGGAAAAAGACCTTATTATTTCTTACACCTTCACTATAAATATTCCAACCAAGCAACACCAATACAGTTCAAATGCCGCTTGTAAATAAAGTTAACAGAACAAGTTTACTTGCAATTCTGTGTAGAAACCACTTGGAGCAACCTGAACATCCTTCTGTCTTTTCAGAGGCTCCTGCTCAACCTGACAGCATTTGGCAAAACTGATGTTTAACTTAAAATCCTATAACAGACTGAAAAACTACATACAGACCTGACTCCCCCCATTAATTACAGAATTTGTTTCCCACTATGTTCCAGGGCCTGCTGAGCTCAGACTAAACAATCCCTCATAAATCATCGACTCTCCAGGGAATCTCCTGCAATTGTAACAATGTTTATTATGCATCTTTCTGTAAAAACGTAAATTGTTCAAATTAATAAAAACCTCATCTTTAATGACCTCCTAATTGCAGCTTTAGCAGGCACAGAGCCTGGATACCTTAACCTAGGTTCTTTAATAATATTATTGCAACAAATATATACCTTAACCCAGGCTTGTAATAACATTACTGCAACAGATATAAAATATAACATTTTCTTACATTCATCATGGGAATGTGCTCAAAAGGTATTTTGAAGGAGAGCAGTAGGAGGTTTTAATCATTATAACTCAGGGGGAAGAAATAAATCCAGAGAATTCTGAATTCAAAATTCCTCAAATTAGATTGGACAATGAGGAAGTGATGGGAAATTGGGATAAATTACTGAGTTACCTTCCGGAGGAAAATCAAAATGATCTGAAAGAGCTGTTACAATACAAACTAAGAAGTCATGATGTGGAGGTGCCAGCGTCGGACTGGAGTGGACAAAGTAAGAAGTCTTACAAAAGCAGGTTAAAGTCCAACAGGTTTGTTTTGAATCACTAGCTTTCGGAGCACAGCTCGTTCATCAGGCGAATGAAGAGGTGGGTTCCACAAACACATATACAGACAAATTCAATGATGCAAGATGATATTTTGAATGCGAGTCTGTGCAGATAATTAAGTCTTTACAGGTCCAGACTGTGCGATTGGAGAGAGGGATAATCATAGGTTAAAGAGGTGTGAATTGTCTCAAGCCAGCTCAGTTGGTAGGATTTTGCAAGCTCAGGCCAGATGGTGAGGGGTGAATGTAATGATACATGAATCCAAGATCCTAATTGAGACCGTACTTATGCATGCGGAATTTGGCTATCTGTTTCTGCTCAGCGATTCTGCGTTGTCGCCCGTCCTGAAGGCCGCCTTGGAGAATGTTTACCTGAAGATCAGAGGCTGAATGCCCTTGACTGCTGAAGTGTTCCCCAACTGGAAGGGAACATTCCTGCCTGGTGATTGTCACGCGATGCCGTTCATCATGTGACTTCGGGGATTCTGGGAGTCAGGAGTGAGAAGGCAACTGGAAGAGTGCCAGGCATACGAGCAGTTGTACTTGAGAAGTGTGTTAGTTAGAGATAGCATAGTTTAATATAGAAACCTTCTACTTTAGGAATGTGAACTAATTTTTGTTCGCAGTGTTTGTTGACAGTTAATCTGTCAGGAGACTTCCTACACCTGCTGGGACATCTCAGTTCCCTGACGGGTTTCTCCACCAGTGAGACAGTGTCTTTGTCAACAGCAGGAGGTTGCTACAAGGTCTTGTCCAGTGCGTTGGGGACGTACCCCTCTCTAGTCACCTCAGGAATAGTGGGAGGGACCTCTTTGGAACGTCCCAGTTCCCTTGCTTCAGCCTCCACCGATGGAGCGTTGATGTTGCACCCTCTCTGCTCCTTATATGGCCTACATGCTTCCACAGTCACTTCCGTTGTAAGTCCACCAAATATGAGACAGGACCAGATTCCACTGCAACTTTCCCAGGTACCCGTGGTGGACCCGATGCAAAGTTCCTGACAAAAGCAAAGTCGCAAGTTTTAAATGAGCTGTTTCTTTTCACCGAGTCATGATGCCTCCACCTTCCCCACAAAACTCCAAAGTGTATTATGAAGTTTGCCTGACCTGCAACTGTTATGTTGAATTTGACTAGGATGAGCACAAAAGTCTTCGCCTCAGGTGTGATACATCAGACTTCCTCGACACTTTAATCAAAACAAGGTTTATTCAGAATATAGTTAACATATATATATATATAAAAACACCGAGCAAGAATTTTTATCAATTACAAATATAAAGATACCACACTGCTACAGTTAGCTATGTATAACACTTAACAAATTCCCCTTAACTGTTCCAATTCAATAACAAAATCCAATAAACCACAAAACCCTATCCAAAGGCGGCACAGCACACTGCATTCTCACTTGAATGGGGCTGGTCCTTTTCCTAAGATTTTATGTAACGGAACACTCCTCTTCTCACCCTGAATTCCACATATTACCACCTTTTCTGGCAATATTCCTCCCAAACTACATAACTCCTCATCTCTTACCATCAAAGATTGACTACCTCCGGTATCTCTTAAAAGTTTGATTTCTTTACCTACTCCTCCTGGTACATATGAGTAAAGTTTACTCACACAATTAAATTCTTTAAAGAGATTTGGCACCTTCTTATCAATCACCTTTTGATCAGGCTGTACAATCTTTTGCACCTCCTTCGCTTCAATTAGACTTTCCTTTACCCCTTTAACAAACCCCACTGTCTTATCCTGTTTTACCACATCAGCCTTCCCAGCGCTTTTCGTAAACCTCCATCGCTGTGACTTTTCATGGCCTAGTTTATTACAGTAAAAACATCAGAAACTTTCATTTCTCTTCCACTCTCTTTGATTTCTTTTTTTAATCGAGGTACTTATTATCCTTATCTCCTATCAGATCACCTTTACCTTTACCATCTGAGTATTTCTCCTTTCCCAAGTTTCTATCCCTCACAGGCTGAAACTGATGTCGGAAACCAAGCTTTGATTTATGAACTAATTCATAATCATCTGCCATTTCTGCTGCTAACCTCACAGTTTTAACCCTCTGCTCTTCCACATGAGTTCTCACTACAACAGGAATTGAATTTTTTAAACTCTTCCAAAAGTATCATTTCTCTGAGATACATTTGGTCTATTTTCAAAGCCCTTATCCACCTATCAAAATTACTCTGTTTGATCCTTTCAAACTCCATGTATGTTTGACTAGGTTTTTACTTAAATTTCTAACTCTTTGTCTGTAGTCTTCAGACACTATTTCAGATGCACCTAAGATGGATTTTTTCAGCTCCTCATACGTCCCAGATACCTCCTCTGATAGTGATGCAAACACGTCACTAGCTCTACCTGTCAACTTTGCTTGAATCGGTAATACCCACATGCCCTGTGGCCATTTCATTTGTTTAGCCACCTTCTCAAATGAAATTAAAAAGGCTTCTACATCCTTCTCATCAAACCTTGGCAATGCTTGGACATATTTAAATAGATCCCTATCAAGCCTTCGACTATGACGCTCTTGCTCTTTTTCACTGTCCTCATCAGTATCCTCAGATTGTACTTTTCTCTTTGCCTCCGCCAATTTTAGCTGACGTTCACTGTTCATGGCCAGTTTCCAAAGTTCAAAGTCTCTCTCTTTGTCTTTTTCCCTTTCCTCTCTCTCCTTTTCTTTTTCCCTTTCCTCTTTCTCTTTCTTTTTGGTCTGCTAGAGCTATTATTTCCTTTTCCTTTTCCTCTCTCTCCTTTTCTTGTGCCCTGATCTGTAATTCAAGCAACTTTATTTTTTTTTCATGTTCAAGTTGTTTCATCTGTAATTGAATTCTTGCCAGTTCCAATGACTCTGGCTGTGTCTCAGGCAAGTTTAAATGTTCAGCTGCCACCACAATTACCCCTTCTTTCTGTACTTTGTCAGGCAATGGTAACTGCAATGTTTTTGCCAATTTTAAAAGCCTTGTTTTAGTCTCCATTTGTAAGGTACTGCGCGTGACCCTCTCCACCCCAAAAAACCTCAGAGCCTTTGAAAGAGCCATTGTCCCCAACACACTGCCTATTTAAACTGGAATACACCATCTGAAAAGCAAACACAAATATGCTCACCCATCACTGTCTATAAGTTCACTAAGCAAACCCTATCACGAAAGATAGACTTTTATACCCCAATTTTGTTATGGGCCAGGGCTTAGAAATGCCAAAGTGTATTGTTGAGTTCACCTGACCTGCAACTGTTATGTTGAATTTGACTAGGATGAGCACAAAAGCCTTCGCCTCAGGTGTGATTCATCAGACTTCCTCGACACTTTAATCAAAACAAGGTTTATTCTAAGAATATAGTTGACATATATATATAGATGTAAACACACAGCAAGGATTTTTATCAATTACAAACATAAAGACACCACACAGCTACAATAATCTATGTATAACACGTAATGAATTCCCACTTAACTGTTCCAATTCAATAACAAAATCCAATAAGAGTAGCATGGTGGTGCAGTGGTTAGCACAGCTGCCTTTAGCTCACTGGGCTAAATCGCTGGCTTTTAAAGCAGACCCAGGCAGGCCAGCAGCACGGTTCAATTCCTGTACCAGGCGCCGGAATGTGGCGACTAGGGGCTTTTCACAGTAACTTCATTGAAGCCTACTCGTGACAATAAGCGATTTTCATTTCATTTCATTTCATGGCGCCGAGGTCCCAGGTTCGATCCCGGCTCTGGGTCACTGTCCGTGTGGAGTTTGCACATTCTCCCCGTGCTTGCGTTGGTTTTGCCCCCGGAATCCAAAAATGTGCAGGGTAGGTGGATTGGCCACGCTAAATTGCCCCCTTAATTGGAAAAAATGAATTGGGTGCTCTAAATTTTTTTTTTTTTAAATCCAATAAACTACAAACCGCAATCAGGGCGTGGCCCAGCATACTGAATTCTCAATTGAATGGGGCTGGTCCTTTCCCTAAGATTTTGATCCAGTTTCAACCAGCAGATTCAAACTCCTTCTGGAAAGCAAACTATTTATTTTAAGTTACCACGGCAGGTAGCCACAACCAATGGGCTTTTTACTGGAACAAATATTTAAAATGAAAATAGAGAGAAACAGGCAAAGTCTCTTTCTGAGTCCAGTCTGAAACTGAAACCCAAAGCACCTCACAGCCACAGCCCAGCTCCACCCATAAATTGACAACACTGAAGCCATGTGATAAGGCCAAAACCTTTCTTAAAGGGACACTCACCTGACACAAATGAGTATGAAGGTGATGTCTCTGCTGGTTTGACCCCAGTGGCACTGTGAGGGGAGGTATTGTACGACAGGAGGCAATTGGCCAATTTGAGGCACAAAGGCCTATCTGGTTGTTTTTTTGTTGCAGATTTACAAGTTTGTACCATCCTTTCTGCCAGGCCTTTCGAGGTCGGGAGATAAGGAGCCATTAGTCTGCGTGAAACTTTGGAACACCTCCTCGGTGAAGGCTGTGCCATTATCAGAAGCCGGTGCCTCTGGAAGACCATGAATGATGGAAATGCACCTCAGGGTTTCGATGGTGGCCGCTGAGGTTGCCGACCCCATTTCCTGGACGTCCTGCCGCTTGGAGTGGAAGTCCACCAGTATCAAGAACATTCTTCACAGGAAGATGCCGGGGAAATCGATGTGTAACCTTGTCCACTGACGGCTAGGTCACTCGCATTGATACAGGTGAATCACAGGTGGCAAGATTTGCTGTGACTGACAGAAGGCACACTGACCAACCAGGTTCTGAATATCTTTGTCAATATCGGGCCACCATATGTAGCTCCTGATTGATTGATTGAGTGATTGATCCATTGTCACATGTACCAAAGTACAGTAAAAATATTTTTTTCTGCGGCCGAGGGAACGTACACAGTACGTACATAGTAGACAAAAGAATAATCAACAGGGAACATTGACAAATGGTACATCGACAAACAGTGATTGGTTACAGTGCGGAACAAGGGGCCAAAAAATGCGAATACATGAGCAAGAGCAGCATAGGGCGTCGTGAATAGTGTTCTTACAGGAAGCAGATCAGTCCGAGGGGGAGTCATTGAGGAGTCTTGTAGCTGGGGGGAAGAAGCTGTTCCTATGTCTGGATGTGTGGGTCTTCAGACTTCTGTATCTTCTGCCTGATGGAAGGGTCAGGAAGAGGGCAAGCCTGGGTGGGAGGGGTCTCTTACAATGCTGTCTGCCTTTTTGAGGCAGCGGGAGATGTAGACAGAATCAATGGGAGGGTGGCAAGCTTGCGTTGGGCTGAGTTCACCACTGTGCAGTATCTTGCGATCTTGGGCCAAGCAGTTGCCATACCAGGCTGTGATGCAGCTGGATAGGATGCTCTCTATGGCACATCTGGAGAAGTTTGTGAGAGCCGATGCAGACATGCCAAATTTCTTTAGCTTCCGTAGGAAGTAGAGACGTTGTTGGGCTTTCTTGACTGTTGCAACAACGTGAGTGGACCAGGACAGACTGTTGGTGATGGTGACCCCCAGGAACTTACAGCTATCGACCATCTCCATTTTGGAGCCATTAATGTGTTATATTACCGTTGGTGGTAATATGTTGTTGTCCTTTGCCTTTTGAGCCAGACTGGGCCGATGAGCTGATGGCAAAGAAACCACCAATCATAAGATTGAAACAAAACTAATTTATTGGATAACGATAAATTAAATGAAGTTTGCACACGCTACAGAGTTATAGTTAATAATAAAGTAATATTCAATCTGTCTAGCAGTAATCAATAATCTAGTAGTCACTGACAATGTTCTTATGTTAACTTTCTCTAATTTACTCCTCGTGCTGTTCTCAGGATTTCTCCTTTGCTAACTACCCAGCATTCCCTGAGGTCTGATATTTATACTGAGAACTGGTGATGCCCTCTAGTGTTTGAATTACACTGAGATAATTAATCGTTCACTGACGTGCCTACATACATATCATTACATAATGTAGACGGAAGGGGGAGTGTCGTGCTACGTTTCCTGAAGTCGATTATCAGTTCCTTGGTCTTTCCGACATTTACAGAGAGGTTGTTTTCGGTGCACCATGCAACCAAGTGATCTATCTCCCTTCTGTAGTCTAATACGTCACTGTTTGATATACGACCCACCACCGTCACATCATCCACAAATGTAGAGATCGGATTGGAGTTAAATCTTGCCACACAGTCGTGTGTGTATCGGGAGTACAATACAGGCCAACATTTCATTTTAGTCCAGCCAGGTTGTGCACTGTGAAGCTCCTGCAGCAGTGGCTGCCTTGCTGGGGGTCACGTTGTGTCCAGTTCATGGTGTGGGTCGAGGAGACTGGCAGGGTCTCCAGGATATTTAAGACCCAGACAATCTCTTCCAGCACAGGAGCTGGTGTCAGACTTGGGGAAGCGGGATATGACTCAAGGCATCGACATTGGAGATCTGCATCTCCGGTCAATGTTGGAAATCGTGTTGGGCCCACTAATCATTCACAATTTACATCCTGGTCTGGAGTTGGGGACCAAGGGCAATGTGTCCAAGTTAGCAGACGACACGAAGATGAGCGGTGAAGCAAAAAGTGCAGAGCATACTGGAAGTCTGCAGAGGGATTTGGATAGGCGAAGTGAATGGGCTAGAGTCTGGCAGATGGAATACAATGTTGACAAATGTGAGGTTATCCATTTTGGTAGGAATAACAGCAAAAGGGATTATTATTTGAATGATAAAATATTAAAACGAGCTGCTGTGCAGAGAGACCTGGGTGTCCTAGTGACTGAGCCGCAAAAAGTTGGTTTACAGGAGCAACAGGTGATTAAGAAGGCGAACGGAACTTTGTCCTTCATTGCTAGAGGGATGGAGTTTAAGACTAGGGAGGTTATGCTGCAATTGTATAAGGTGTTAGTGAGGCCACACCTGGAGTATTGTGTTCAGTTTTGGTCTCCTTACCTGAGAAAAGACGTATTGGTGCTGGAGGGTGTGCAGAGGAGACTCGCTAGGTTAATAGAACATAGAACACAGAATGGTACAACACAGTACAGGCCCTTTGGCCCACGATGTTGTGCCGACCATTTATCCTAATCTAAGATCAACCTGACCTACACCCCTTCAATTTACTGCTGTCCATGTGCCTGTCTAAGAGTCGCTTAAATGTCCCTAATGACTCTGACTCCACCACCTCTGCTGGCAGTGCATTCCACACACCCACCACTCTCCGTGTAAAGAACCGACCTCTGACATCTCCCCTATACCCTCCTCCAATCACCTTCAAATTATGTCCCCTCATGCCAGCCATTTCCACCCTGGGGAAAGGTCTCTGGCTATCCACTCTATCCATGTCTCTCATCACCTTGTACACCTCTATCAAGTCACCTCTCTTCCTTCTCCGCTCCAGTGAGAAAAGCCCTAGCTCCCTCAATCTTTCCCAGAGTTAAAGGGGTTGGATTACGAGGAGAGGTTGAGTAGACTGGGACTGTACTCGTTGGAATTTAGAAGGATGCAGGGGGATCTTCTAGAAACATATAAGATTATGAAGGGAATAGATAGGATAGATGCGGGCAGGTTGTTTCCACTGGCGGGTGAAAGCAGAACTAGGGGGCATAGCCTCAAAATAAAGGGAAGTAGGTTTAGGACTGAGTTTAGGAGGAACTTCTTCACCCAAAGGGTTGTGAATCTATGGAATTCCTTGCCCAGTGAAGCAGTTGAGGCTCCTTCACTAAATGTTTTCAAGATAAAGATTGATAGTTTTTTGAAGAATAAAAGGATTAAGGGTTATGGTGTTCGGGCTGGAAAGTGGAGCTGAGTCCACAAAAGATCAGCCATGATCTCATTGAATGGTGGAGCAGGCTCGAGGGGCCAGATGGCCTACTCCTGCTTCTAGTTCTTATGTTCTTACTAATAGCAAAACCCACCTTTGCACTCAGTATGAAGCAATAGGTGGAATTAATTTATCCTCGCAGAGTAGCCCTTGTAGTGGCTCGTGATTAATTATGATGGTGAACCGCCGGCCGTATACGTACTGATGGAATATTTTAACCCCCTGTATCACAGCTGGGCCCTCTTTTTCAATTTGTGCATTCTTTCATTCTGCATTGGTGAGTATCCAGGAGGAAAAGGTGATGGGCCTGTCAGTGCCGTCCCCCATCTTGTGGGACAGGACCGTCCCTCTCCCGTAAGACAAAGTGTCACAGGTCAAAATGATCGGAATGCCTGGGTCGAAATGGACCAACAAGCTGGACGGCTGTCAGGCCTGTTTGACCTGATGGGAAGTTTGCATTTGTGGATCTTCCCAATACCATTGTTGGTGCTTCTTTAAAATGAGGTGCAGCGGCGCTAACGTAGTTGCTAAATTAGTGATGAACCATCCGTAGTCATTTACCATGGCCAGCAATGTCATGCTCAGGGGAAGATGGTTGTGGTGGTCGGAGTTCCTCAGGTTGTGCTTCAGGCCCAACCATCTTCAGCTGCTTCACCAATGACCTTCCTTCCATTATAACGTCAGAAGTGGGGGGATGTTCGTTGATGACAGTTGTAATAATTGTTGCCTTCTTTACCTGCTATAAATATGGCAATCAATAAGGTTGCCCTTCTTTCTTTAGATATCAATATTATATTGCTCAGAGTCGCCAGGTATCAAATGATACCACCACAAGGTTCAACCGGATATCGATCAAAGACCCAACAACCAGTCAGTTAGTTCAAGATCAATGGTACTTTATTTACACACAAGATTAATTTACACATGCAACATAAACACTACTAGTTAAACTACACCTATCACTATGACAACCTGTACTTAACTTCAGGCACCCGGCTTAGGTCAGAGGAACAGAGGCCTTTGTTCGAATCTGGATCTACTGGGTCTGGAGAAGTAACTGCTGCTCAGCTGGGCTCATCCGTCTGGTAGCGAGCGTTGAACTTGGACTTGCTTCTGGTGGTGCTGCGATTGGAGGAGGACGTTGCCGGAGCGCCAGATCCAAAAGAGGTCGAACACATGGTAGTGTCTCTCTTGATCCTTGGGGAGTTTCGCGCTGTTTTGGGCGGCCCTTAGGTTTGGACCCAATTAATTAGGTAGTTCTCGATCACTGCCTTCGATCTGAGCCAATAAAGGGGTGGGCACCTGGATGGCTGGGCGTGTCCTAAGCGGTCGTTGACCCTGTTGTTGATGCTTCCTGAGTAAAGGGAGTGGCGCCGAAATGTCTGGAATTGTATCAGTTACCTGAGTTTATTGGAAATGATAATGAGGTTCAGCTATGTACAGACACAGAGGTGTATCATATCTCTCGCCTCGCTGGTCCACACTGACAGTATCCCTGCTCCCAGGTGTTAAGTAATGGGTTAAGAGACATTGCAATTAGTTGTCTCATATATGTTAAGTATCCATTAGTTGACACTGATATGTAAAGGGGCTTCAGGTGGCCTCTGTCGGGTGATGTACAGTGAGAGGTTTGTGCAAAGGCTGGTGGAATGAAATAAATGTGTGTTTGTGAAAAAGGAACAGAACTTTAGACTCTTCATATCACAGCAACTAAAACGTCTAACAATTGGTAGCAGAGGATGGTTGCTGTGTAAATGTGAAGGGTTGAAAGATACAACTTTTCCAGATCAAACCAAGGAGTGAGTGAGAAAATAAAATAAAAAAGGGATATATGGCTGAAACGAGGATAAAGGTGGCTGGATATGACTATCCTCCCTTATTTTCTGAAAGGGAATCGTACGACCAATGGAGAAGTGCAGTAGTTATGTGAACTAAGGTAACTGCTTTGGGAAAGAGAAAACAAGGTATGACATTGGCTCTTTCTCTACCATATGGCAGTAAAATCCGAAACAAAGTGCTTTCTGAGCTGGAATTGGAAGAGTTAGACTCAGAAGAAGGTCTGGAGACTTTATTACATTATATGGATAAGATTTATAAGAAAGATGACTTGTTAAGTGCGTATGAAGCATAGTCGGATTTTGATAAGTTCCGGAAAATGGAGGATATCTCCATGGAAGACTATATAATGGAATTTGGCAGACTATATAAAAGGCTGCAGAAACACAACCTGGAATTTCCACAGTCTACGTTGGCTTTTAAATTACTTGACTGTGCTCGAGTGAGCAACATGGATAGGCTCCTGGTTTTGACAGGAGTTCAGTTTACTGATAAGGATACCTTATTCGAACAGATGACAAAAGCTTTGCAAAGGTTTCTGGGGAAACATTCGATTCCGATGGCTCTGATAATCCAAATAGGTCAACCTGCAATAAGGCAGAATATGGAAGATACACTACTAACAGGATGGCGAAACGAACAGGGCTCAAGACTATAGAAGGAGACCGAGACGAGGAAATTATGAAGACAGAAACCCAGTTAGAACCTACAATAGGAAGATGAACCCCAGAAATGCACGGGGCATGATAAATCAATGTTTTCGATGTGACTCTCAATACCATTATGCTTTCAACTGTCCAATTCGTTATGATAGAGTGTTTGAAACGACACATGACACGGAAGAGTCAGAAGAGGAAAATGATAGTGACCAGAAAGAAGGCATTGTCCTATTGACAAGCAGTTTTACGACGGTAATGAGGGTGTTGGTTGCAGAATCCTTCAACTGTGCTGTATTGGACAGTGGCTGCACATCTACTGTGTGTGGAATTGACTGGTTAAAATGTTACCTGGACTCTTTGAATGCTGAAAATGGTAACAAGGTTAAGGAATTTGCAAGTTCCACAAGTTTCAGGTTTGGGCAAGATAATACTCTGAAGCCGCTGAAAAGAGTGGTGATCCCTTGCAATATTGCCGGAGTGAATCATTTCATTAGCACGGATGTTGTATCAAGTGAGATACCTTTGCTTCTGAGCAGACCGTCGATGAAGAAAGCACACATGAAACTGGATGTGGAACAGGCAAAAGTTTTTGGAAAGACGGTGGACTTACGATTTACACAGTCGAGACACTATTGTATTCCATTACTGACAAATAATATTTCAAGTAGAGTGGTTAAGGATGTGTTAATGGCAATTGAAAATGGGACTTTAGCTGAAAAAAAGTTTGTGGTATTAAAACTGCATAGGCAATTTGGACATCTGTCTCCTCGGAGGCTGAAAATTTATTAAAGGATGCAGGGGTAAGGGATGACGACTATACTGAACTGATAGAACCGGTTAGTGACTGCTGTGAAGTTTGTAGGAAGTACAGAAGGACACCAGCACGACCGATAGTAACCTTACCTTTGGCCAAGGATTTTAACAACATTGTGCCCATGGACTTTAAGATCTGGGATAAAGCAAATAATATATTTATTTAGCATTTTGTAGATTTAGCAACCAGATTTTAGTCAATCAACGATTGTACAAAGTAAAAAAAAAGAGTAATTCTGGATCAAATCGTGGAAAAATGGATAGGGACAGGAATGGGTCCACCGGCAAAATTCCTTACGGACAATGGGGGAGAATTTGCTAATGATGAGTTTAGGGATATGTGTGAAAACATGAATATCAGAGTTATGAATATGGCTGCAGAAAACCCATTTAGTAATGGTGTCTGTGAAAGAAATCATGCTGTCATCGATGACATGCTTCGGAAAATGTTGGCAGATCGACCAAATTGCAGGCTAAATTCAGCTTTAGCATGGGCAGTACATGCAAAGAATTCATTGCATATGGTTGGGGGCTATAGTCCTTATCAATTCGTGTTTGGTAGAAATCCTACAATTCCATCCATTTTGGATGACCAGCCTCCAGCTTGGGAGGGGACTACGATTAGCTCTGGTTTTGCTGAACATTTAAATGCATTACATAGCAGCAGAAAAGCTTTTTTGGAAGCAGAAGTCTCTGAAAGAATTCGCAGAGCTTTAAGACATAACTTACGGCTATCAGATGCCGTTTTTCAGCAAGGAGGCATGGTATACTATAAGAGAGACAATTCTAATGAATGAAAAGGCCCAGGGAAGATCATAGGCATAGATGGCAAAACAATTATTTTGCAACATGGTCATCAAACTGTTAGGGTACATTCATCAAGGATAATGGGTACAGATTACAGATTTTCAAATTTAGACAGAGCAGGCAGACATGACGAGGAATCAGAGTCATCTGGTACGCATGTGTTACAGAACTATGAGGACCAATTAACTGATATAGACAGGGTTTCTGTGGAGGAACACAACACTTCTGATGAATTAGAACAGGCCATTTTCCCGAAAGGGCAACTACCAAAAGTTGGTACAAAAGTGACATACTTGCCTGAAGGGTCTAGTCAATGGAAGGATGCAACTGTTATTAGTAGAGCAGGGAGGGCCACTGGAAAGTATAAACATTGGTTGAATGTACAGCATTCAGGGGAAGGAGTCAAGACAATGGATTGGGAAAACAAAGTTCAAAAATGGAGGGCACAGAAACGCAGTGCCAGTTCAGATAGTACATTGGATAGTGAACAAGTCCGCAGGAAAAGGTCGAGAACTATTGAAAGGACATCCCACAGCAGAAGGGAAAGATCAAGCAGTAACAGTACAGAACGAGATACCAGGTGGGAGAGGGGATGTAGTTTATCAAGATCTCGGAACATGAGTAAGACTAATATACTAATAGGAGTAGAAGCCCACATGCACGTGAGATTTTGGTGGCTTCAAATAAATTAGATCTAAAAGTTATCAAAGAAGCTAAACAGCAAGAATTGCATAATTGAAGTGAATTTGGGGTATACACGGAAGTACCGGATAGGGGACAAAGAGCTCTATCCCACAGATGGATTTGCACCGAAAAGGTTCTTCCTGGTGGAACTTATAAGGCAAAGGCCAGGCTTGTGGCAAGGGGATTTGAAGAAAACTTAGAAGATCAGGATTTAAGGGTAGATTCACCTACAGCAGGAAAGGTTATTTTAAAGATCTTCTTGGCTCTATTAGCCACAAAGGCATGGGAATGCAAATCTATAGATATAAAAGCTGCCTTTTTGCAGGGGCATCAGCTCCAGAGAGACATTTTTCTCCGTCCTCCTAAAGAAGCAGCTAACACAGAAGTGGTACTCTGGAAGTTGAACAAATGTGTATATGGATTAAATGAGGCATCTAGAGTCTGGTATTCTTCGGTAAGGTCAGTTTTGTTAAAGTTAGGCTGTGGCCAGTTGAAAGCAGATCCTTCAATGTTTTACTGGCACTATAAAGGAAATCTTTCTGGCATTTTTATGATGCATGTCAATGCTTTTTTGTGGGGTGGGACTAGTGGTTTTGAAGCTATTGTATTCTCTGGTTTGAGGAAAGAATTCAGGGTTGGAAGTCAGGCTTCCGGTGCATTTAACTATATTGGACTGGAAATTGGACAGACTAAGTTAAAGGCAACTTTACGTCAGCAATCTAATTTGGGAAACATCAGCCCAGTAGCAATTAGTCGTGGCCGAGTTTCACAAAAAGACGCAATGGTTTCAAAGATAGAAAAAGAGCAACTGCGAAGTTTAATTGGGCAACTGAACTGGTTAGGTAGATGGACTAGACCGGATGTGAGTTTTGATGTCTTAAAGTTGAGTACAAAAATGAATGATCCCAAAGTGGAAGACATAATAAGAGCAAATAAAGCATTGGCCAAACTAAAAATGCAGGAGTGTGTTTTGAAGTTCCCGGTTTTAGGTGACCTTAGGCACTCATAGTTTATAGTGATGAGTCCTACGCAAATTTATGTGATGGGGTTTCAAGCGCAGGAGGTTTTATAATTTTCCTTTTGGGGAACAATGATAAATGTTGCCCACTTGTGTGGGAAACAAAGAAAACAAGGAGAGTGGTAAAAAGCACTTTGGCTGCTGAGACATTAAGCCTTGTAGAAACGGTGGATATGGCCTTTTATATAAGTATGATATTGACAGAAATTTTGGGATTAGGGGATTTGGGTAATACACCTATTGACTGTCACATTGACAATAAATCCCTGTGGGAAAATGTGCACTCTACAAAAAGTGTCAATGAAAAGAGTTTACGGATAGACATCGGGTCGAGTTCACAGAAACTTTTGGATATTGTTCATGAAGGGCGCTTGCTTCTGTGACTGTTTTGTTTTCTTTCTCGTCCACACAAAAAAAAGGGGGAAATCATCTGTGTGTTTTTGAGTTTCTTGAAATTTTGTTTTCGCCTAATTATTTTTTTTCTCCAAGGAAGGGGAGACTGTTAAGTAATGGGTTAAGAGACATTGCAATTAGTTGTCTCATTTATGTTAAGTATCCATTAATTGACACTGATATGTAAAGGGGCTTCAGGTGGCCTCTGTCAGGTGATTTATCGTGAGAGTTTTGTGCAAAGGCTGTTGGAAGGAAATAAATGTGTGTTTGTGAAAAAGGGACAGAACTTTAGACTCTTCATAGAATTTCATAGAATTTACAGTGCAGAAGGAGGCCATTCGGCCCATCGAGTCTGCACCGGCTCTTGGAAAGAGCACCCTACCCAAGTCCACACCTCCACCCCATCCCCATAACCCAGTAACCGCACCCAGCACTAAGGGCAGTTTTGGACACTTAGGGCAATTTAGCATGGCCAATCCACCTAACCTGCACATCTTTGGACTGTGGGAGGAAACCGGAGCACCCGGAGGAAACCCACGCAGACACAGGGAGAACGTGCAAACTCCGCACAGACAGTGACCCAGTGGGGAATCGAACCTGGGACCCTGGAGCTGTGAAGCAATTGTGCTAACCACCATGCTACCGTGCTTCATGTCACAGCAACTAAAACGTCTAACACCAGGGCCCCGCACCTTTTCCTCATTGGTCGGAGTTCGTGCGCTGCCACGCAATAAGCGAGAGGGTCATGTGGCCTGTCAAAGACCGCCCCCTTAAAGGGGCCATGTTGCCATACTCCTCAAAAATGCATTAAAAAATTATAAATTCAGTTTCATAATTGGTTCAATACTCACATGCCTAATGTATGAAAGAATACCAGGGCTAGACAGTGCGGTGACTGAGAAATGTTTGATGCTGAAAACCAGATGTCAAAGATTTGATTTAAAAAACAGAAATTTATCTTGCTCACATATCGATTCTCTGTTCACAATATGGTCTCTTAGACGCTGGGAGAACAAATCAAGGCTGGGTCACCATTTTGCAGAACCCCCCCAATTCAGACTCAAACATGACCTGAGATTCCAGTAAGACCTTCCCCCTCACGCTGTGTTTGGTTCTTTTGCCAATGACATTAAACATGTACCCTCAGTCCTGTCTCATCCACCATTGGAAAGTTACTTTTCAAAAACCTCTGTCAAATCTATTAACCGTCTCTACTCCATGGGGAGCAATCCCAGATTCCGCAGTCACGCACAATGGAAAGATCCTTTCGAGAACGGAAAGGCAATTTCCTGCTTTCTCTGCAGTAATTGCACCGACAATGAGCTCGAGACACGCCTCTATTCTCTCTCTGATTATTAATTCTCAATTTGATGAATTAGCAACTGTGTCAAATGACTTGAAGCTGCCTAGACCGAAACATTTCCAGCTGCAATTTCATTGAAGAGGAAAATCTCCCGGTTCCAGTGTGCAGAGTTGGTTTCACTCTGGCTGTATCCAATATCTTGTTGCTCAAACAGCTTGACGTCACACACTCAGATCCTACTGCCAGGTAAGTAGAATCCACACCAGCCTGTTTATTAAATTATTCACAATTAGCTCCTTTAAAAGAAAATAATTTCCCAATTACTGTCTTTGCTCCGAATTAATAGAGGAAAACAAGAGAGAGAGAGTGAGAAAAAGAAAGAGGCAGAAATATCGGGGAGGCAAAAGGTTCAAGTTCAAATTCTCACGAGCGAGAGAAAGGCCGATTGGAAACAGAAAGCAGAGGGCAGAATGAGCAGCTTAATAACAGCCAGCATTGATGCAGTCACAAACCAAACCCCTCCCAAATTGCACACACCCCAGCAGTTGGCCAGATGTGGCATCAAGGAGCCCCAACCAAACTGGAGTCGATGGGAATCAAAGGCAAAATCCTTAGCTGGCTGGAGTCTTACCTGGAATAAAGGAAGATGGTTGTGGTGGTTGGAGGTCAATCATCTCAGCTGCAGGACATCACTGCAGGAGTTCCTCAGGGTCGTGTCCTCGGCCTAACCATCTTCAGCTGCTTCAACAATGACCATTCATCACCATAAGTTCAGAAGTGAGGATGTTTGCTGATTATTGTACAATGTTCAGCATCATTTATGACTCCTCCAATACTGAAACAGTCCATGCCTATATGCAGCAAGACCTGGACAGCGTGCAGGATTGGGCTGATAAGTGACAAGTAACATTTGCACCCCTTAAGCACCAAGCAATGACCACCTCCAACAAAAGAGAATCCCCCCTTGACATTCGATGACATTTACTGTCGATGAATACACTAGCATCAATATCCTGCAGGTTACCATTAACCAGGTACTGAACTGGGCCCAGCCAAATGGCTGTCCTGGTCAGATCATTGTTCACCATGTATTGTGTAAGTTTGAAAATGGGCCGAAGGCCACCAGTTTTGGACTTAAAATGTGCCCTATTCACCTCAGGTTACCAAGGGGTGGATTCTCCATGCGCTGGAGAATCGCATATCAGGCAAAAAAGCGAACAACAATGTTTATAAATATCTAGGAGATAAGTGCTTTCACTTCCTCTTTTTCTGAGCGGAAAACACTTAACTAATTTGATGTGTTAGAACATAGAACATGGAACAGTACAGCACAGAACAGGCCCTTCGGCCCTCAATGTTGTGCCGAGCATTGTCCGAAACCATTGACGACCTTCCAATCGTAGCTAGATATTTATAAACAATGAGATTATTTTCACAGCAGGATAATTGAGGTGCATTCAAGCATGAAGGGAAATGACAGTAAGCAATCCAGACACCTGGCTGTCTGGAAGCTATTACCATGTAAATTACAGCCTATCATAAGCTGTATCTCTTTGAAAGTGAATAGAAGCCTTGCAGATCAAAAGATCTGAGACGGTTTAAAGCCTTGTGATTTTTTTTGGCTTTCTATGAAGTAACAGTTGTTGCTTTTTACACATCTGTCTGAGGCAGCAGGTGTAAGGGGACAGGTAAGTATGAAAAAGCAGTTTCACTGTTTCTATTTGGACTGCTCTTTAGCTTCTAGGCAGTGGCGACTGATGGGAGGGTTCTCTGATATGGAGGGACCTCTGATATGAGGGTCTGATGGCGGGGTCTGGTGGTTGGGTCTGCTGGGGGTCTCTGATGAGGGTCTCTGAAATGGGGGTCTGATAAGGGGACCTGATGGTGGATTCTATAATGGGGATCTGTTGGGGGCTCGGTGAAAGGGGTCGGGTCACCCTCAACTGTGCGTGCTATGGGGAGGGGGGGGGGGGGGGGTGACCCAGCAATTCCTGTGGTGGTGGGTGTGACATTATGGAAAATGTAAGAGCTGCAAGGGCTAATGAAATGTCTAAATCAACCACCAGAGGCAGCTAGATGTACAAGTATACAAGACATTGATGCTAAGCCTTATGGGGGAGAGGTTGAGGAAACAGCTAGAGAGCAGACTGAAGGAAAGATAGTGTGAGTGAGAGCAGATCATAGTTAATGTTATATGCCAGAGATTAGTATTGATGAGTGTAGATTATATGTTTATTATCAACTGTGTATTATCTAGGAATAAGTGTCAAATCCAAATTAGAAACATTAACAAACCTATAGCTTTCTTCAATTTAAAACTATTTGTGGTCTTTGTGAATACTACCCCAACCATCCTAAAATTACCAACACAAAGAACACCACAGTGGGGGTGGCAGGGTGAAGCATGCCACTCCTTGTTAGCATTTGGGGTGGCAGGATTTGTGTTTTTGGGCGGGGGGTAGTGGTAGTTGCCCACTGAAAATGGCGGCCCAATAGTGGGATTCAGAATGGAATCGCGGGAGTTCCTGCCATGCTTGGATTTGTATGACATGGGAGAGTGGATCACTCCTGGGCGTTGCTCCTACTTCCAGTGCAAACCAGGTGCGATTCTACTCCTGTGGGAGACCGTGGGGCGGGATCCTCCGAAGCTGATGCCAACGGAGAATCCGTCGATTTTTACGACAGAAAAACCGGCGTCGCACCTGCACCGATTCAGTGACTGTGGAGGGGCTAGCACCGGGGAGGGGCTGCACCGGGGGAGGGGCAGCACCGGGGGAGGGGCAGCACCGGGGAGGGGCCGCACCGGGGGAGGGGCCGCACCGGGGGAGGGGCAGCACCGGGGGAGGGGCAGCACCGGGGAGGGGCAGCACCGGGGAGGGGCAGCACCGGGGGAGGGGCAGCACCGGGGAGGGGCCGCACCGGGGGAGGGGCAGCACTGGGGGAGGGGACGCACCGGGGGAGGGGCAGCACCGGGGAGGGGCAGCACCGGGGGAGGGGCAGCACCGGGGAGGGGCCGCACCGGGGAGGGGCCGCACCGGGGAGGGGCCGCACCGGGGGAGGGGCCGCACCGGGGGAGGGGCAGCACCGGGGGAGGGACCGCACCGGGGGAGGGACCGCACCGGGGAGGGGCAGCACCGGGGGAGGGGCAGCACCGGGGGAGGGGCAGTACCGGGGGAGGGGCAGCACCGGGGAGGGGCCGCACCGGGGAGGGGCCGCACCGGGGGAGAGGCAGCACCGGGGGAGGGGCCGCACCGGGGAGGGGCCGCACCGGGGGAGGGGCAGCACCGGGGGAGGGGCCGCACCGGGGGAGGGGCCGCACCGGGGGAGGGGCAGCACTGGGGAGGGGCAGCACCGGGGGAGGGGCCGCACCGGGGGAGGGGCAGCACCGGGGGAGGGGCCGCACCGAGGGAGGGGCAGCACCGGGGGAGGGGCAGCACCGGGGAGGGGCCGGCACCGGGGATGGGCAGCACCAGGGGAGGGGCTAGCACCGGGGGAGGGGCTAGCACCGGGGGAGGGGCTAGCACTGGGGAGGGGCCGCACCGGGGGAGGGGCCGCACCGGGGGAGGGGCCACGCCGGGGGAAGGGCCGAACCGGGGGAGGGGCCGGCACTGGGGAGGGGCAGCACCAGGGGAGGGGCTAGCACTGGGGGAGGGGCTAGGACCGGGGAGGGGCTAGCACTGGGGAGGGACCGCACCGGGGGAGGGGCTAGCACCAGGGAGGGGCCGCACCGGGGAAGGGGCTAGCACTGGGGAGGGGCCGCACCGGGGGAGGGGCTAGCATTGGGGAGGGGCCGCACCGGGGGAGGGGCTAGCACCGGGGGAGGGGCTAGCACCGGGGGAGGGGCTAGCACTGGGGAGGGGCCGCACCGGGGGAGGGGCCGCACCGGGGGAGGGGCTAGCACCAGGGAGGGGCCGCACCGGGGAAGGGGCAGCACCGGGGGAGGGGCTAGCACTGGGGAGGGGCCGCACCAGGGGAGGGGCTAGCACCAGGGAGGGGCCGCACCGGGGATGGGTCAGCACCGGGGGAGGGGATAGCACCGGGGGAGGGGCTAGCACCGGGGGAGGGGCTAGCACCGGGGGCGGGGCTAGCACAGGGGAGGGGCTAGCACCGGGGAGGGGCAGCGCCGGGGGTGGGGCAGCACCGGGGGAGGGGCAGCACCGGGGGAGGGGACGCACCGGCGGAGGGGCTAGCACCGCCGCCACGTGGAACACAATCGATTCCAATGAGAAACGGTGCCGGATTCGCCAGGTCCGTGATTGACAATCACGTAGCCGCAGTTACAATTTGCACTCCCCACACACTCTCACCCCAGCCGCACACACACATTACACTCCCCACACACACTCATCCCAGCCGCACACACACATTCCACTCCCCACACACACTCATCCCAGCCGCACACACACATTACACTCCCCACACACACTCATCCCAGCCGCACACACACATTCCACTCCCCACACACACTCATCCCAGACACACACACACATTACACTCCCCACACACTCATCCCAGCCGCACACACACATTACACTCCCCACACACACTCATCCCAGCCGCACACACACAATATACTCCCCTCACACACTCATCCCTGCCGCACACACATTACACTCCCCTCACACTCTCATCCCAGCCGCACACTCACATTACACTCTCCACACACACTCATCCCTGCCGCACACACATTACACTCCCCTCACACTCTCATCCCAGCCGCACACTCACATTACACTCTCCACACACACTCATCCCTGCCGCACACACATTACACTCCCCACACACAATCACCCCAGCTGCACACTCACATTACACTCCCCTCACACTCTCATCCCTGCCGCACACACATTACACTCCCCACACACATTCACCCCAGCTGCACACTCACATTACACGCCCCTCACACTCTCATCCCAGCCGCACACTCACATTACACACCCCACACACACTCATCCCAGCCGCATACACACATTACACTCCCCACACACACTCACCCCAGCCGCACACTCACATTACACTCCCCACACACACTCATCCCAGCCGCACACACACATTACACTCCCCACACACACTCATCCCAGACTCACACACACATTACACGCCCCTCACACTCTCATCCCAGCCGCACACTCACATTACACACCCCACTCACACTCATCCCAGCCGCATACACACGTTACACTCCCCACACACACTCACCCCAGCCGCACACTCACATTACACTCCCCACACACACTCATCCCAGCCGCACACACACATTACACTCCCCACACACACTCATCCCAGCCGCACACCCACATTACACTCCCCACACACACTCACCCCAGCCGCACACACACATTACACTCCCCACACACACTCATCCCAGCCGCACACACACATTACACTCCGCACACACACTCATCCCAGCCGCACACACACATTACACTCCCCACACACACTCACCACAGCCGCACACACACATTACACTCCGCACACATACTCACCCCAGCCGCACACACACATTACACACCCCACACACACTCACCCCAGCCGCACACACACATTACACTCCGCACACATACTCATCCCAGCCGCACACACACATTACACTCCCCACACACATTCACCCCAGCCGCACACAGACATTAGACTCCGCACACACACTCACCCCAGCCGCACACACATATTACACACCCCACACACACTCATCCCAGCCGCACACACACATTACACACCCCACTCACACTCATCCCAGCCGCACACACACATTACACTCCCCACACACAGTCACCCCAGCCGCACACTCACATTACACTCCCCACACACACTCACCCCAGCCGCACACACACATTACACTCCGCACACACACTCACCCCAGCCGCACACACACATTACACACCCCACACACACTCATCCCAGCCGCGCATACACATTACACGCCCCACTCACACTCATTCCAGCCGCACACACACATTACACTCCGCACACACACTCACCCCAGCCGCACACACACATTACACTCCCCACACACACTCATCCCAGACACACACACACATTACACTCCCCACACACACTCATCCCAGCCGCACACACACATTACACTCCCCACACACACTCATCCCAGCCGCACACACACATTACACTCCCCTCACACACTCATCCCTGCCGCACACACATTACACTCCCCTCACACTCTCATTCCAGCCGCACACTCACATTACACTCTCCACACACACTCATCCCTGCCGCACACACATTACACTCCCCTCACACTCTCATCCCAGCCGCACACTCACATTACACTCTCCACACACACTCCTCCCTGCCGCACACACATTACACTCCCCACACACAATCACCCCAGCTGCACACTCACATTACACTCCCCTCACACTCTCATCCCTGCCGCACACACATTACACTCCCCACACACATTCACCCCAGCTGCACACTCACATTACACGCCCCTCACACTCTCATCCCAGCCGCACACTCACATTACACACCCCACCCACACTCATCCCAGCCGCATACACACATTACACTCCCCACACACACTCACCCCAGCCGCACACTCACATTACACTCCCCACACACACTCATCCCAGCCGCACACACACATTACACTCCCCACACACACTCATCCCAGCCGCACACACACATTACACGCCCCTCACACTCTCATCCCAGCCGCACACTCACATTACACACCCCACACACACTCATCCCAGCCGCATACACACATTACACTCCCCACACACACTCACCCCAGCCGCACACTCACATTACACTCCCCAAACACACTCATCCCAGCCGCACACACACATTACACTCCCCACACACACTCATCCCAGCCGCACACCCACATTACACTCCCCACACACACTCACCCCAGCCGCACACACACATTACACTCCCCAAACACACTCAGCCCAGCCGCACACACACATTACACTCCGCACACACACTCACCCCAGCCGCACACACACATTACACTCCCCACACACACTCATCCCAGCCGCACACACACATTACACTCCCCACACACACTCACCACAGCCGCACACACACATTACACTCCGCACACATACTCACCCCAGCCGCACATACACATTACACACCCCACACACACTCACCCCAGCCGCACACACACATTACACTCCCCACACACATTCACCCCAGCCGCACACACACATTAGACTCCGCACACACACTCACCCCAGCCGCACACACACATTACACACCCCACACACACTCATCCCAGCCGCACACACACATTACACACCCCACTCACACTCATCCCAGCCGCACACACACATTACACTCCCCACACACAGTCACCCCAGCCGCACACTCACATTACACTCCACACACACACTCACCCCAGCCGCACACACACATTACACTCCGCACACACACTCACCCCAGCCGCACACACACATTACACACCCCACACACACTCATCCCAGCCGCGCATACACATTACACACCCCACTCACACTCACCCCAGCCGCACACACACATTACACTCCGCACACACACTCACCCCAGCCGCACACACACATTACACTCCCCACACACACTCATCCCAGCCGCACACACACATTACACTCCCCACACACACTCATCCCAGACACACACACACATTACAATCCCCACACACACGCATCCCAGCCGCACACACACATTACACTCCCCACACACACTCATCCCAGACACACACACACATTACACTCCCCACACACACTCACCCCAGCTGCACACACACATTACATTCCCCACATACACTCATCCCAGCCGCACACACACATTACACACCCCACACTCACTCATCCCAGCCGCACACACACATTACACTCCCCACACACACAATCCCAGCCACACACACACATTACACTCCCCACACACACTCACCCCAGCCGCACACACACATTACACTCCCCACACACACTCACCCCAGCCGCACACACACATTACACTCCCCACACACACTCACCCCAGCCGCACACACACATTACACTCCCCACACACACTCACCCCAGCCGCACACACACATTACACTCCCCACACATATTCACCCCAGCCGCACGCACACATTACACTCCCCACACACACTCACCCCAGCCGCACACACACATTACACTCCCCACACACACTCACCCCAGCCGCACACACACATTACACTCCCCACACATACTCATCCCAGCCGCACATACACATTACACTCCCCACACACACTCATCCCAGCCGCACACACACATTACACTCCCCACACACACTCATCCCAGCCGCACAGACACATTACACTCCCCACACACACTCATCCCAGCCGCACACACACATTACACTCCCCACACACACTCACCCCAGCCGCACACACACATTACACTCCCCACACACACTCATCCCAGCCGCACACACACATTACACTCCCCACACACACTCATCCCAGATGCACACACACATTACATTCCCCACACACACTCATTCCTGCCGCACACACACATTACACTCCCCACACACACTCATCCCAGCCGCACACACACATTACACTCTCCACACACACTCAACCCAGCCGCACACACACATTACACTCCCCACACACACTCATCCCAGCCGCACACACACATTACACTCCCCTCACACACTCATACCAGCCGCACACACACATTACACTCCCCCCACACACTCATCTCAGCCGCACACACACATTACACGACCCACACACACTCATCCCAGCCGCACACACACATTACACTCCCCGCACACACTCATCCCAGCCGCACACACACATTACACTCCCCACACACACTCATCCTAGCCGCACACACACATTACACTCCCAACTCACACTCATCCCTGCCACACAAACACATTACACTTCCGACTCACACTCATCCCAGCCGCACACACACATTACACTCCCTACACACACATCCCAGCCGCACACACACATTAAACTCCCCACACACACTCATCCCAGCTGCACACACTCATTACACTCCCCACAAACACACATCCCAGCTGCACACACTCATTAAACTCCCCACACACACTCATCCCAGCCGCACACACACATTACACTCCCCACTCAATCTCATCCCAGCCGCACACACATTACACTCCCCACACACTCATCCCAGCCGCACACACACATTACACTCCCCACACACACTCATCCCAGATTCACACACACATTACACTCCCCACACACACTCATCCCTGCCGCACACACATTACACTCCCCACACACACTCACCCCAGCCGCACACACACATTACACTCCCCTCACACACTCATCCCAGCCGCACACACACATTACACTCCCCACACACACTCATCCTAGCCGCACACACACATTACACTCCCAACTCACACTCATCCCTGCCACACAAACACATTACACTTCCGACTCACACTCATCCCAGCCGCACACACACATTACACTCCCTACACACTCATCCCAGCCGCACACACACATTACACTCCCCACACACACTCATCCCCGCTGCACACACTCATTACACTACCCACAAACACTCATCCCAGCTGCACACACTCATTAAACTCCCCACACACACTCATCCCAGCCGCACACACACATTACACTCCCCACTCAATCTCATCCCAGCCGCACACACATTACACTCCTCACACACTCATCCCAGCCGCACACACACATTACACTCGCCACACACACTCGTCCCAGCTTCACACACACATTACACTCTCCACACACACTCATCCCAGCCGCACACACACATTACACTCCCCTCACACACTCATCCCTGCCGCACACACATTACACTCCCCACACACACTCACCCCAGCCGCACACACACATTACACTCCCCACACACACTCATCCCAGCCACACACACACATTACACTCCCCTCACACACTCATCCCAGCCGCACACACACATTACACTCCCCACACACACTCATCCCAGCCGCACACTCACATTACACTCCCCACACACACTCACCCCAGCCGCACACACACATTACACTCCCCACACACACTCACCCCAGCCGCACACTCACATTACACTCCCCTCACACTCTCATCCCAGTCGCACACTCACATTACACTCTCCACACACACTCATCCCAGCCACACACACTCACCCCAGCCGCACACTCACATTACACTCCCCACACACACTCATCCCAGCCGCACACTCACATTACACTCCCCACACACACTCACCCCAGCCGCACACACACATTACACTCCCCACACACACTCACCCCAGCCGCACACTCACATTACACTCCCCTCACACTCTCATCCCAGCCGCACACTCACATTACACTCTCCACACACACTCATCCCAGCCGCATACACACATTACACTCTCCACACACACTCATCCCAGCCAAACACACACATTACACTCCCCACTCACACTCATCCCAGCCACGCACACACATTGCACTCCCCACTCACACTCAGCCCAGCCGCACACACACATTACACTCCCCACACACACTCATCACAGCCGCACACACACATTAAACTCCGCACACACACACACCCCAGCCGCACACACACATTACACTCCCCACACACACTAATCCCAGCCACACACACACATTACATTCGCCACACACGCTCATCCCAGCCGCACACACACATTACACTCCCCACACATACTCATCCCAGCCACACACACACATTACACTCCCCACACACGCTCATCCCAGCTGCACACAGACATTACACTTCCCACACACACTCATCCCAGCCACACACACACATTACACTCCCCACACACACTCATCACAGCCGCACACACACATTACACTCCCCAGACACACTCATCCCAGCTGCACATACACATTACAGTCCCCACACACACTCATCACAGCGTCACACACACATTTCACTCCCCACACACGCTCATCCCAGACGCACACACACATTACATTCCCAACACACAGTCATCCCAGCCGCACACACACATTACACTACCCACTCACACTCATTCCAGCCGCACACACACATTGCACTCCCCACACAGACAATCCCAGCCACACACACACATTACTCTCCCCACACACACTCATCCCAGCCACACACACACATTACACTCCCCACACACGCTCATCCCAGCCGCACACACACATTACACTACCAACACACACTCATCCCAGCCGCACACACACATTACACTCCCCACACACGCTCATCCCAGCTGCACACAGACATTACAACAAAGAACAAAGAACAAAGAAATGTACAGCACAGGAACAGGCCCTTCGGCCCTCCAAGCCCGTGCCGACCATACTGCCCGACTAAACTACAATCTTCTACACTTCCTGGGTCCGTATCCTTCTATTCCCATCCTATTCATATATTTGTCAAGATGCCCCTTAAATGTCCCTATCGTCCCTGCCTCCACTACCTCCTCCGGTAGTGAGTTCCAGGCACCCACTACCCTCTGCGTAAAAAACTTGACTCGTACATCTACTCTACTTACTCACCCACTCACACTCATCCCAGCCGCACACACACATTACACTCCCCACAAACACTCATCCCAGATGCACACACACATTACATTCCCCACACACACTCATTCCTGCCGCACACACACATTACACTCCCCACACACACTCATCCCAGCCGCACACACACATTACACTCTCCACACACACTCAACCCAGCCGCACACACACATTACACTCCCCACACACACTCATCCCAGCCGCACACACACATTACACTCCCCTCACACACTCATACCAGCCGCACACACACATTACACTCCCCCCACACACTCATCCCAGCCGCACACACACATTACACGACCCACACACACTCATTCCAGCCGCACACACACATTACACTCCCCGCACACACTCATCCCAGCCGCACACACACATTACACTCCCCACACACACTCATCCTAGCCGCACACACACATTACACTCCCAACTCACACTCATCCCTGCCACACAAACACATTACACTTCCGACTCACACTCATCCCAGCCGCACACACACATTACACTCCCTACACACACATCCCAGCCGCACACACACATTAAACTCCCCACACACACTCATCCCAGCTGCACACACTCATTACACTCCCCACAAACACACATCCCAGCTGCACACACTCATTAAACTCCCCACACACACTCATCCCAGCCGCACACACACATTGCACTCCCCACACAGACAATCCCAGCCACACACACACATTACTCTCCCCACACACACTCATCCCAGCCACACACACACATTACACTCCCCACACACGCTCATCCCAGCCGCACACACACATTACACTACCAACACACACTCATCCCAGCCGCACACACACATTACACTCCCCACACACGCTCATCCCAGCTGCACACAGACATTACACTCCCCACACATACTCATCCCAGCCACACACACACATTACACTCCCCACACACACTCATCACAGCCGCACACACACATTACACTCCCCAGACACACTCGTCCCAGCTGCACATACACATTACACTCCCCACACACACTCATCCCAGACACACACACACATTACACTCCCCACACACACTCACCCCAGCTGCACACACACATTACATTCCCCACATACACTCATCCCAGCCGCACACACACATTACACACCCCACACTCACTCATCCCAGCCGCACACACACATTACACTCCCCACACACACCATCCCAGCCACACACACACATTACACTCCCCACACACACTCACCCCAGCCGCACACACACATTACACTCCCCACACACACTCACCCCAGCCGCACACACACATTACACTCCCCACACACACTCACCCCAGCCGCACACACACATTACACTCCCCACACACACTCACCCCAGCCGCACACACACATTACACTCCCCACACATACTCACCCCAGCCGCACGCACACATTACACTCCCCACACACACTCACCCCAGCCGCACACACACATTACACTCCCCACACACACTCACCCCAGCCGCACACACACATTACACTCCCCACACATACTCATCCCAGCCGCACATACACATTACACTCCCCACACACACTCATCCCAGCCGCACACACACATTACACTCCCCACACACACTCATCCCAGCCGCACAGACACATTACACTCCCCACACACACTCATCCCAGCCGCACACACACATTACACTCCCCACACACACTCACCCCAGCCGCACACACACATTACACTCCCCACACACACTCATCCCAGCCGCACACACACATTACACTCCCCACACACACTCATCCCAGATGCACACACACATTACATTCCCCACACACACTCATTCCTGCCGCACACACACATTACACTCCCCACACACACTCATCCCAGCCGCACACACACATTACACTCTCCACACACACTCAACCCAGCCGCACACACACATTACACTCCCCACACACACTCATCCCAGCCGCACACACACATTACACTCCCCTCACACACTCATACCAGCCGCACACACACATTACACTCCCCCCACACACTCATCCCAGCCGCACACACACATTACACGACCCACACACACTCATCCCAGCCGCACACACACATTACACTCCCCGCACACACTCATCCCAGCCGCACACACACATTACACTCCCCACACACACTCATCCTAGCCGCACACACACATTACACTCTCAACTCACACTCATCCCTGCCACACAAACACATTACACTTCCGACTTACACTCATCCCAGCCGCACACACACATTACACTCCCTACACACACATCCCAGCCGCACACACACATTAAACTCCCCACACACACTCATCCCAGCTGCACACACTCATTACACTCCCCACAAACACACATCCCAGCTGCACACACTCATTAAACTCCCCACACACACTCATCCCAGCCGCACACACACATTACACTCCCCACTCAATCTCATCCCAGCCGCACACACATTACACTCCCCACACACTCATCCCAGCCGCACACACACATTACACTCCCCACACACACTCATCCCAGCTTCACACACACATTACACTCCCCACACACACTCATCCCTGCCGCACACACATTACACTCCCCACACACACTCACCCCAGCCGCACACACACATTACACTCCCCTCACACACTCATCCCAGCCGCACACACACATTACACTCCCCACACACACTCATCCTAGCCGCACACACACATTACACTCCCAACTCACACTCATCCCTGCCACTCAAACACATTACACTTCCGACTCACACTCATCCCAGCCGCACACACACATTACACTCCCTACACACTCATCCAAGCCGCACACACACATTACACTCCCCACACACACTCATCCCCGCTGCACACACTCATTACACTACCCACAAACACTCATCCCAGCTGCACACACTCATTAAACTCCCCACACACACTCATCCCAGCCGCACACACACATTACACTCCCCACTCAATCTCATCCCAGCCGCACACACATTACACTCCTCACACACTCATCCCAGCCGCACACACACATTACACTCGCCACACACACTCGTCCCAGCTTCACACACACATTACACTCTCCACACACACTCATCCCAGCCGCATACACACATTACACTCCCCTCACACACTCATCCCTGCCGCACACACATTACACTCCCCACACACACTCACCCCAGCCGCACACACACATTACACTCCCCACACACACTCATCCCAGCCGCACACACACATTACACTCCCCTCACACACTCATCCCAGCCGCACACACACATTACACTCCCCACACACACTCATCCCAGCCGCACACTCACATTACACTCCCCACACACACTCACCCCAGCCGCACACACACATTACACTCCCCACACACACTCACCCCAGCCGCACACTCACATTACACTCCCCTCACACTCTCATCCCAGTCGCACACTCACATTACACTCTCCACACACACTCATCCCAGCCACACACACTCACCCCAGCCGCACACTCACATTACACTCCCCACACACACTCATCCCAGCCGCACACTCACATTACACTCCCCACACACACTCACCCCAGCCGCACACACACATTACACTCCCCACACACACTCACCCCAGCCGCACACTCACATTACACTCCCCTCACACTCTCATCCCAGCCGCACACTCACATTACACTCTCCACACACACTCATCCCAGCCGCATACACACATTACACTCTCCACACACACTCATCCCAGCCAAACACACACATTACACTCCCCACTCACACTCATCCCAGCCACGCACACACATTGCACTCCCCACTCACACTCAGCCCAGCCGCACACACACATTACACTCCCCACACACACTCATCACAGCCGCACACACACATTAAACTCCGCACACACACACACCCCAGCCGCACACACACATTACACTCCCCACACACACTAATCCCAGCCACACACACACATTACATTCGCCACACACGCTCATCCCAGCCGCACACACACATTACACTCCCCACACATACTCATCCCAGCCACACACACACATTACACTCCCCACACACGCTCATCCCAGCTGCACACAGACATTACACTTCCCACACACACTCATCCCAGCCACACACACACATTACACTCCCCACACACACTCATCACAGCCGCACACACACATTACACTCCCCAGACACACTCATCCCAGCTGCACATACACATTACAGTCCCCACACACACTCATCACAGCGTCACACACACATTTCACTCCCCACACACGCTCATCCCAGACGCACACACACATTACATTCCCAACACACAGTCATCCCAGCCGCACACACACATTACACTACCCACTCACACTCATTCCAGCCGCACACACACATTGCACTCCCCACACAGACAATCCCAGCCACACACACACATTACTCTCCCCACACACACTCATCCCAGCCACACACACACATTACACTCCCCACACACGCTCATCCCAGCCGCACACACACATTACACAACCAACACACACTCATCCCAGCCGCACACACACATTACACTCCCCACACACGCTCATCCCAGCTGCACACAGACATTACACTCCCCAGACACACTCATCCCAGCCGCACATACACATTACAGTCCCCACACACATTCATCCCAGCCGCACACACACATTACACTCCCCACTCACGCTCATCCCAGACGCACACACACATTACATTCCCAACACACAGTCATCCCAGCCGCACACACACATTACACTACCCACTCACACTCATTCCAGCCGCACACACACATTGCACTCCCCACACAGACCATCCCAGCCACACACACACATTACTCTCCCCACACACACTCATCCCAGCCACACACACACATTACACTCCCCACACACGCTCATCCCAGCCGCACACACACATTACACTCCCAACTCACACTCATCCCTGCCACTCAAACACATTACACTTCCGACTCACACTCATCCCAGCCGCACACACACATTACACTCCCTACACACTCATCCCAGCCGCACACACACATTACACTCCCAACACACACTCATCCCCGCTGCACACACTCATTACACTACCCACAAACACTCATCCCAGCTGCACACACTCATTAAACTCCCCACACACACTCATCCCAGCCGCACACACACATTACACTCCCCACTCAATCTCATCCCAGCCGCACACACATTACACTCCTCACACACTCATCCCAGCCGCACACACACATTACACTCGCCACACACACTCGTCCCAGCTTCACACACACATTACACTCTCCACACACACTCATCCCAGCCGCACACACACATTACACTCCCCTCACACACTCATCCCTGCCGCACACACATTACACTCCCCACACACACTCACCCCAGCCGCACACACACATTACACTCCCCACACACACTCATCCCAGCCGCACACACACATTACACTCCCCTCACACACTCATCCCAGCCGCACACACACATTACACTCCCCACACACACTCATCCCAGCCGCACACTCACATTACACTCCCCACACACACTCACCCCAGCCGCACACACACATTACACTCCCCACACACACTCACCCCAGCCGCACACTCACATTACACTCCCCTCACACTCTCATCCCAGTCGCACACTCACATTACACTCTCCACACACACTCATCCCAGCCACACACACTCACCCCAGCCGCACACTCACATTACACTCACCACACACACTCATCCCAGCCGCACACTCACATTACACTCCCCACACACACTCACCCCAGCCGCACACACACATTACACTCCCCACACACACTCACCCCAGCCGCACACTCACATTACACTCCCCTCACACTCTCATCCCAGCCGCACACTCACATTACACTCTCCACACACACTCATCCCAGCCGCATACACACATTACACTCTCCACACACACTCATCCCAGCCAAACACACACATTACACTCCCCACTCACACTCATCCCAGCCACGCACACACATTGCACTCCCCACTCACACTCAGCCCAGCCGCACACACACATTACACTCCCCACACACACTCATCACAGCCGCACACACACATTAAACTCCGCACACACACACACCCCAGCCGCACACACACATTACACTCCCCACACACACTAATCCCAGCCACACACACACATTACATTCGCCACACACGCTCATCCCAGCCGCACACACACATTACACTCCCCACACATACTCATCCCAGCCACACACACACATTACACTCCCCACACACGCTCATCCCAGCTGCACACAGACATTACACTTCCCACACACACTCATCCCAGCCACACACACACATTACACTCCCCACACACACTCATCACAGCCGCACACACACATTACACACCCCAGACACACTCATCCCAGCTGCACATACACATTACAGTCCCCACACACACTCATCACAGCGTCACACACACGTTTCACTCCCCACACACGCTCATCCCAGACGCACACACACATTACATTCCCAACACACAGTCATCCCAGCCGCACACACACATTACACTACCCACTCACACTCATTCCAGCCGCACACACACATTGCACTCCCCACACAGACAATCCCAGCCACACACACACATTACTCTCCCACACACACTCATCCCAGCCACACACACACATTACACTCCCCACACACGCTCATCCCAGCCGCACACACACATTACACTACCAACACACACTCATCCCAGCCGCACACACACATTACACTCCCCACACACGCTCATCCCAGCTGCACACAGACATTACACTCCCCACACATACTCATCCCAGCCACACACACACATTACACTCCCCACACACACTCATCACAGCCGCACACACACATTACACTCCCCAGACACACTCGTCCCAGCTGCACATACACATTACAGTCCCCACACACACTCATCACAGCGTCACACACACATTTCACTCCCCACTCACGCTCATCCCAGACGCACACACACATTACATTCCCAACACACAGTCATCCCAGCCGCACACACACATTACACTACTCACTCACACTCATTCCAGCCGCAAACACACATTGCACTACCCACACAGACCATCCCAGCCACACACACACATTACTCTCCCCACACACACTCATCCCAGCCACACACACACATTACACTCCCCACACACGCTCATCCCAGCCGCACACACACAAAACACTACCAACACACACTCATCCCAGCCGCACACACACATTATACTCCCCACACACACTCATCCCAGCCACACACACACATTACACTCCCCACACACACTCATCCCAGCCGCACACAGACATTACACTCCCCACTCACACTCATCCCTGCCGCACACACACATTACACTCCCCACACACACTCTTCAAAGCCGCACACACACATTATACTCCCCACTCGCACTCATCCCAGCTGCACACACACATTACACTCCCCACTCACACTCATCCCAGCTGCACACACATATTACACTCCCCACACACACTCATCCCAGCCACACACACACATTACATTCCCCACACACACTCATCCCAGCCACACACACACATTACACTCCCCACACACGCTCATCCCAGCTGCACACAGACATTACACTCCCCAGACGCACTCATCCCAGCCACACACACACATTACACTCCCCACACACACTCATCCCAGCCGCACACACATTACACTCCCCACACACACTCATCCCAGCCGCACACACACATTAAACTCCGCACACACACTCACCCCAGCCGCACACACACATTACACTCCCCACACCCACTCATCCCAGCCACACACACATTACATTCGCCACACACGCTCATCCCAGCCGCACACACACATTACACTCCCCACACACACTCATCCCAGCCGCACACACATTACACTCCCCACACACACTCATCCCAGCCGCACACACATTACACTCCCCACAAACACTCATCACAGCCGCACACACACATTAAACTCCGCACACACACTCACCCCAGCCGCACACACACATTATACTCCCCACACACACTCATCCCAGCCACACACACACATTACATTCGCCACACACGCTCATCCCAGCTGCACACAGACATTACACTTCCCACACACACTCATCCCAGCCACACCCACACATTACACTTCCCACACACACTCATCCCAGACACACACACACATTACACTCCCCACACACACTCATCGCAGCCACACACACACATTACACTCCCCACACACGCTCATCCCAGCTGCACACAGACATTACACTTCCCACACACACTCATCCCAGCCACACACACATTACACTCCCCACACACACTCATCACAGCCGCACACACACATTACACTCCCCAGACACACTCATCCCAGCCGCACATACACATTACAGTCCCCACACACATTCATCCCAGCCGCACACACACATTACACTCCCCACTTACGCTCATCCCAGACGCACACACACATTACATTCCCAACACACAGTCATCCCAGCCGCACACACACATTACACTACCCACTCACACTCATTCCAGCCGCACACACACATTACACTCCCCACTTACGCTCATCCCAGACGCACACACACATTACACTCCCCACACAGACCATCCCAGCCACACACACACATTACTCTCCCCACACACACTCATCCCAGCCACACACACACATTACACTCCCCACACACGCTCATCCCAGCCGCACACACACATTACACTACCAACACACACTCATCCTAGCCGCACACACACATTATACTCCCCACACACACTCATCCCAGCCACACACACACATTACACTCCCCACACACACTCATCCCAGCCGCACACAGACATTACACTCCCCACTCACACTCATCCCTGCCGCACACACACATTACACTCCCCACACACACTCTTCCCAGCCGCACACACACATTACACACCCCACTCACACTCATCCCAGCTGCACACACACATTACACTCCCCACTCACACTCATCCCAGCTGCACACACATATTACACTCCCCACTCACACTCATCCCTGCCGTACACACACATTACACTCCCCACACACACTCTTCCCAGCCGCACACACACATTACACTCCACACACACTCATCCCAGCTGCACAAACACATTTCACTCCCCACACACACTCATCCCAGCCGCACACACACATTACACTCCCCGCACACACTCATCCCAGCCGCACACACACATTACACTCCCCACGCACACTCATCCCAGTCGCACACACACATTACACTACCCACACACACTCATCCCAGCCGCACACACACATTACACTCCCCACACACGCTCATCCCAGCTGCACACAGACATTACACTCCCCACACATACTCATCCCAGCCACACACACACATTACACTCCCCACACACACTCATCACAGCCGCACACACACATTACACTCCCCAGACACACTCGTCCCAGCTGCACATACACATTACAGTCCCCACACACACTCATCACAGCGTCACACACACATTTCACTCCCCACTCACGCTCATCCCAGACGCACACACACATTACATTCCCAACACACAGTCATCCCAGCCGCACACACACATTACACTACCCACTCACACTCATTCCAGCCGCAAACACACATTGCACTACCCACACAGACCATCCCAGCCACACACACACATTACTCTCCCCACACACACTCATCCCAGCCACACACACACATTACACTCCCCACACACGCTCATCCCAGCCGCACACACACAAAACACTATCAACACACACTCATCCCAGCCGCACACACACATTATACTCCCCACACACACTCATCCCAGCCACACACACACATTACACTCCCCACACACACTCATCCCAGCCGCACACAGACATTACACTCCCCACTCACACTCATCCCTGCCGCACACACACATTACACTCCCCACACACACTCTTCAAAGCCGCACACACACATTATACTCCCCACTCGCACTCATCCCAGCTGCACACACACATTACACTCCCCACTCACACTCATCCCAGCTGCACACACATATTACACTCCCCACACACACTCATCCCAGCCACACACACACATTACATTCCCCACACACACTCATCCCAGCCACACACACACATTACACTCCCCACACACACTCATCCCAGCTGCACACAGACATTACACTCCCCAGACGCACTCATCCCAGCCACACACACACATTACACTCCCCACACACACTCATCCCAGCCGCACACACATTACACTCCCCACACACACTCATCCCAGCCGCACACACACATTAAACTCCGCACACACACTCACCCCAGCCGCTCACACACATTACACTCCCCACACCCACTCATCCCAGCCACACACACATTACATTCGCCACACTCGCTCATCCCAGCCGCACACACACATTACACTCCCCACACACACTCATCCCAGCCGCACACACATTACACTCCCCACAAACACTCATCACAGCCGCACACACACATTAAACTCCGCACACACACTCACCCCAGCCGCACACACACATTACTCTCCCCACACACACTCATCCCAGCCACACACACACATTACATTCGCCACACACGCTCATCCCAGCTGCACACAGACATTACACTTCCCACACACACTCATCCCAGCCACACACACACATTACACTTCCCACACACACTCATCCCAGCCGCACACACACATTACACTCCCCACACACACTCATCCCAGCTGCACACACACATTACACTCCCCACACACACTCATCCCAGCTGCACACAGACATTACACTTCCCACACACACTCATCCCAGCCACACACACACATTACACTCCCCACACACACTCATCACAGCCGCACACACACATTACACTCCCCAGACACACTCATCCCAGCCGCACATACACATTACAGTCCCCACACACATTCATCCCAGCCGCACACACACATTACACTCCCCACTCACGCTCATCCCAGACGCACACACACATTACATTCCCAACACACAGTCATCCCAGCCGCACACACACATTACACTACCCACTCACACTCATTCCAGCCGCACACACACATTGCACTCCCCACACAGACCATCCCAGCCACACACACACATTACTCTCCCCACACACACTCATCCCAGCCACACACACACATTACACTCCCCACACACGCTCATCCCAGCCGCACACACACATTACACTACCAACAAACACTCATCCCAGCCGCACACACACATTATACTCCCCACACACACTCATCCCAGCCACACACACACATTACACTCCCCACACACACTCATCCCAGCCGCACACAGACATTACACTCCCCACTCACACTCATCCCTGCCGCACACACACATTACACTCCCCACACACACTCTTCCCAGCCGCACACACACATTACACACCCCACTCACACTCATCCCAGCTGCACACACACATTACACTCCCCACTCACACTCATCCCAGCTGCACACACATATTACACTCCCCACTCACACTCATCCCTGCCGTACACACACATTACACTCCCCACACACACTCTTCCCAGCCGCACACACACATTACACTCCACACACACTCATCCCAGCTGCACAAACACATTTCACTCCCCACACACACTCATCCCAGCCGCACACACACATTACACTCCCCGCACACACTCATCCCAGCCGCACACACACATTACACTCCCCACGCACACTCATCCCAGTCGCACACACACATTACACTACCCACACACACTCATCCCAGCCGCACACACACATTACACTCCCCACACACGCTCATCCCATCTGCACACACACATTACACTCCCCACACACACTAATCCCAGCCGCACACACACATTACACTCCCCACACACACTCATCCCAGCCGCACACACACATTACACTCCCCAGACACACTCATCCCAGCCGCACACACACATTACATTCCCCACACACACTCATCACAGCGTCACACACACATTTCACTCCCCACACACACTCATCCCAGCCGCACACACACATTACACTCCCCACACACACTCATCCCAACCGCACACACACATTACACTCCCCACACACACTCATCCCAGCCTCACACACACATTACACTCCCCACACACACTCATCCCAGCCGCACACACACATTACACTCCCCACACACACTCATCCCAACCGCACACACACATTACACTCCCCACACACACTCATCCCAGCCTCACACACACATTACACTCCCCACACTCACTCATCCCTGCCGCACACACACATTACACTCCCCACACACATTCATCCCAGCCGCACACACACATTACACTCCCCACACACACTCATCCCAGCCGCACACACACATTACACTCCCCACACACACTCATCCCAGCCGCACACACACATTACACTCCCCACACACACTCATCCCAGCCGCACACACACATTACACTCCCCACACACACTCATCCCAGCCGCACACACACATTTCACTCCCCACACACACTCATCCCAGCCGCACACACACATTACACTCCCCACACACACTAATCCCAGCCACACACACACATTATACTCCCCACACACACTCATCCCAGCTGCACACACACATTAAACTCCGCGCACACACTCACCACAGCCGTGCACACACATTATACTCCTCACACAGACTCATCCCTGCCGCACACACACATTACACTACCCACTCACACTCATTCCAGCCGCACACACACATTGCACTCCCCACACACACCATCCCAGCCACACACACACATTATTCTCCCCACACACACTCATCCCAGCCACACACACACTTTACACTCCCCACTCACACTCATCCCTGCCGCACACACACATTACACTCCACACACACTCATCCCAGCTGCACACACACATTTCACTCCCCACACACACTCATCCCAGCCGCACACACACATTACACTCCCCGCACACAATCATCCCAGCCGCACAGACACATTACACTCCCCTCTCACACTCATCACAGCCGCACACACATTGCACTCCCGACACACACCATCCCAGCCACACACACACATTACTCTCCCCACACACACTCATCCCAGCCGCGCACACACATTTCACTCCCCACACACACTCATCCCAGCCGCGCACACACATTACACTCCCCACACACACTCATCCCAGCCGCACACACACATTACGCTCCCCACACATTCTCATCCCAGCCGCACACACGCATTACACTCCCCACACACTCATCCCAGCCACACACACACATTACACTCCCTACACACACTCATCCCAGCCACACACACACATTACACTCCCCACACACACTCCTCCCAGCCACACACACACATTACACTCCCCACACACACTCATCCCAGCCGCACACACACATTACGCTCCCCACACATTCTCATCCCAGCCACACACACACATTACACTCCCCACACACACTCATCCCAGCCACACACACACATTACACTCCCCACACACACTCATCCCAGCCGCACACACACATTACGCTCCCCACACATTCTCATCCCAGCCGCACACACGCATTACACTCCCCACACACTCATCCCAGCCACACACACACATTACACTCCCTACACACACTCATCCCAGCCGCACACACGCATTACATTCCCCACACACTCATCCCAGCCACACACACACATTACACTCCCCACACACACTCATCCCAGCCACACACACACATTACACTCCCCACACACACTCATCCCAGCCACACACACACATTACATTCGCCAAACACACTCATCCCAGCCACACACACACATTACACTCCCCACTCACACTCATCCCTGCCGCACACAAAAATTACACTCCCCACTCACACTCATCCCAGCCGCACACACACATTACAATCCCCACACACACTCACCCCAGCCGCACACACATTACACTCCCCACACACGCTCATCCCAGCCGAACACACACATTACACTCCCCACACACGCTCATCCCAGCTGCACACAGACATTACACTCCCAACACGCACTCATCCCAGCCGCACACACACATTACACTCCCAACACACACTCATCCCAGCCGCACACACACATTATACTCCGCACACACACTCACCCCAGCCGCACACACACATTACACTCCCCACACACACTCATCCCAGCCACACACACACATTACATTCGCCACACACGCTCACCCCAGCCGCACACACACATTACACTCCCCACACACACTCACCCCAGCCGCACACACACATTACACTCCCCACACACACTCATCCCAGCCACACACACACATTACATTCGCCACACCCACTCATCCCAGCCACACACACACATTACATTCGCCACACACGCTCATCCCAGCCGCACACACACATTACACTCCCCACACACACTCATCCCAGCCGCACACACATTACACTCCCCACACACACTCATCCCAGCCACACACACACATTACATTCGCCACACACGCTCATCCCAGCCGCACACACACATTACACTCCCCTCTCACACTCATCCCAGCCGCACACACATTGCACTCCCGACACACACCATCCCAGCCACACACACATTACTCTCCCCACACACACTCATCCCAGCCACACACACACATTACACTCCCCACACACGCTCATCCCAGCCGCACACACACATTACACTACCCACACACACTCATCCCATCCGCACACACATTACACTCCCCACACACACTCATCCCAGCCGCGCACACACATTACACTCCCCACACACACTCATCCCAGCCGCACACACACATTACACTCCCCACACACTCTCATCCCAGCCGCACACACGCATTACACTCCCCACACACTCATCCCAGCCACACTCACACATTACACTCCCCACACACACTCATCCCAGCCACACACACACATTACACTCCCCACACACACTCATCCCAGCCACACACACACATTACATTCGCCAAACACACTCATCCCAGCCACACACACACATTACACTCCCCACTCACACTCATCCCTGCCGCACACAAAAATTACACTCCCCACTCACACTCATCCCAGCCGCACACACACATTACACTCCCCACACACACTTATCCCTGCCACACACACACATTACATTCCCCACACACGCTCATCCCAGCCGCACACACACATTACACTCCCCACACACGCTCATCCCAGCTGCACACAGACATTACACTCCCCACACGCACTCATCCCAGCCGCACACACACATTACACTCCCCACACACAATCATCCCAGCCGCACACACATTACACTCCCCACACACACTCATCCCAGCCGCACACACACATTAAACTCCGCACACACACTCACCCCAGCCGCACACACACATTACACTCCCCACACCCACTCATCCCAGCCACACACACACATTACATTCGCCACACACGCTCATCCCAGCCGCACACACACATTACACTCCCCACACACACTCATCCCAGCCGCACACACATTACACTCCCCACACAGACTCATCACAGCCGCACACACACATTAAACTCCGCACACACACTCACCCCAGCCGCACACACACATTACACTCCCCACACACACTCATCCCAGCCACACACACACATTACATTCGCCACACACGCTCATCCCAGCTGCACACAGACATTACACTTCCCACACACACTCATCCCAGCCACACACACACTCATCCCAGCCGCAAACACACATTACACTCCCCACACACACTCATCCCAGCCACACACACACATTACACTCCCCACACACGCTCATCCCAGCTGCACACAGACATTACACTTCCCACACACACTCATCCCAGCCACACACACACATTACACTCCCCACACACACTCATCACAGCCGCACACACACATTACACTCCCCAGACACACTCATCCCAGCTGCACATACACATTACAGTCCCCACACACACTCATCACAGCGTCACACACACATTTCACTCCCCACTCACGCTCATCCCAGCCGCACACACACATTACATTCCGAACACACAGTCATCCCAGCCGCACACACACATTGCACTACCCACTCACACTCATTCCAGCCGCACACACACATTACACTCCCCACACAGACCATCCCAGCCACACACACACATTACTCTCCCCACACACACTCATCCCAGCCACACACACACATTACACTCCCCACACACGCTCATCCCAGCCGCACACACACATTACACTACCAACACACACTCATCCCAGCCGCACACACACATTATACTCCCCACGCACACTCATCCCAGCCACACACACACATTACACTCCCCACACACACTCATCCCAGCCGCACACAGACATTACACTCCCCACTCACACTCATCCCTGCCGCACACACACATTTCACTCCCCACACACACTCTTCCCAGCCGCACACACACATTACACTCCCCACTCACACTCATCCCAGCTGCACACACACATTACACTCCCCACTCACACTCATCCCAGCTGCACACACATTTTACACTCCCCACTCACACTCATCCCTGCCGTACACACACATTACACTCCCCACACACACTCTTCCCAGCCGCACACACACATTACACTCCACACACACTCATCCCAGCTGCACACACACATTTCACTCCCCACACACACTCATCCCAGCCGCACACACACATTACACTCCCCGCACACACTCATCCCAGCCGCTCACACACATTACACTCCCCACGCACACTCATCCCAGTCGCACACACACATTACACTCCCCTCTCACACTCATCCCAGCCGCACACACATTGCACTCCCGACACACACCATCCCAGCCACACACACACATTACTCTCCCCACACACACTCATCCCAGCCACACACACACATTACACTCCCCACACACGCTCATCCCAGCCGCACACACACATTACACTACCCACACACACTCAACCCATCCGCACACACATTACACTCCCCACACACACTCATCCCAGCCGCGCACACACATTACACCCCCCACACACACTCATCCCAGCCGCACACACACATTACACTCCCCACACACTCTCATCCCAGCCGCACACACGCATTACACTCCTCACACACTCATCCCAGCCACACACACACATTACACTCCCCACACACACTCATCCCAGCAACACACACACATTACACTCCCCACACACACTCATCCCAGCCACACACACACATTACACTCCCCAAACACACTCATCCCAGCCACACACACACATTACACTCCACACACACTCATCCCAGCTGCACACACACATTTCACTCCCCACACACACTCATCCCAGCTGCACACACACATTACACTCCCCGCACACAATCATCCCAGCCGCACACACACATTACACTCCCCTCTCACACTCATCACAGCCGCACACACATTGCACTCCCGACACACACCATCCCAGCCACACACACACATTACTCTCCCCACACACACTCATCCCAGCCACACACACACATTACTCTCCCCACACACGCTCATCCCAGCCGCGCACACACATTACACTCCCCACACACACTCATCCCAGCCGCGCACACACATTAGACTCCCCACACACACTCATCCCAGCCGCACACACACATTTCACTCCCCACACATTCTCATCCCAGCCGCACACACGCATTACACTCCCCACACACTCATCCCAGCCACACACACACATTACACTCCCTACACACACTCATCCCAGCCACACACACACATTACACTCCCCACACACACTCATCCCAGCCACACACACACATTACATTCGCCAAACACACTCATCCCAGCCACACACACACATTACACTCCCCACTCACACTCATCCCTGCCGCACACAAAAATTACACTCCCCACTCACACTCATCCCAGCCGCACACACACATTACACTCCCCACACACACTTATCCCAGCCACACACACACATTACATTCCCCACACACGCTCATACCAGCCGCACACACACATTACACTCCCCACACACGCTCATCCCAGCTGCACACAGACATTACACTCCCCACACGCACTCATCCCAGCCGCACACACACATTACACTCCCCACACACACTCATCCCAGCCGCACACACACATTAAACTCCGCACACACACTCACCCCAGCCGCACACACACATTACACTCCCCACACCCACTCATCCCAGCCACACACACACATTACATTCGCCACACACGCTCATCCCAGCCGCACACACACATTACACTCCCCACACACACTCATCCCAGCCGCACACACATTACACTCCCCACACAGACTCATCACAGCCGCACCCACACATTAAACTCCGCACACACACTCACCCCAGCCGCACACACACATTACTCTCCCCACACAAACTCATCCCAGCCACACACACACATTACATTCGCCACACACGCTCATCCCAGCTGCACACAGACATTACACTTCCCACACACACTCATCCCAGCCACACACACACTCATCCCAGCCGCACACAGACATTACACTCCCCACACACACTCATCCCAGCCACACACACACATTACACTCCCCACACACGCTCATCCCAGCTGCACACAGACATTACACTTCCCACACACACTCATCCCAGCCACACACACACATTACACTCCCCACACACACTCATCACAGCCGCACACACACATTACACTCCCCAGACACACTCATCCCAGCTGCACATACACATTACAGTCCACACACACACTCATCACAGCGTCACACACACATTTCACTCCCCACACACACTCATCCCAGCCGCACACACACATTACACTCCCCGCACACAATCATCCCAGCCGCACACACACATTACACTCCCCTCTCACACTCATCCCAGCCGCACACACATTGCACTCCCGACACACACCATCCCAGCCACACACACATTACTCTCCCCACACACACTCATCCCAGCCACACACACACATTACACTCCCCACACACGCTCATCCCAGCCGCACACACACATTACACTACCCACACACACTCATCCCATCCGCACACACATTACACTCCCCACACACACTCATCCCAGCCGCGCACACACATTACACTCCCCACACACACTCATCCCAGCCGCACACACACATTACACTCCCCACACACTCTCATCCCAGCCGCACACACGCATTACACTCCCCACACACTCATCCCAGCCACACTCACACATTACACTCCCCACACACACTCATCCCAGCCACACACACACATTACACTCCCCACACACACTCATCCCAGCCACACACACACATTACATTCGCCAAACACACTCATCCCAGCCACACACACACATTACACTCCCCACTCACACTCATCCCTGCCGCACACAAAAATTACACTCCCCACTCACACTCATCCCAGCCGCACACACACATTACACTCCCCACACACACTTATCCCTGCCACACACACACATTACATTCCCCACACACGCTCATCCCAGCCGCACACACACATTACACTCCCCACACACGCTCATCCCAGCTGCACACAGACATTACACTCCCCACACGCACTCATCCCAGCCGCACACACACATTACACTCCCCACACACAATCATCCCAGCCGCACACACATTACACTCCCCACACACACTCATCCCAGCCGCACACACACATTAAACTCCGCACACACACTCACCCCAGCCGCACACACACATTACACTCCCCACACCCACTCATCCCAGCCACACACACACATTACATTCGCCACACACGCTCATCCCAGCCGCACACACACATTACACTCCCCACACACACTCATCCCAGCCGCACACACATTACACTCCCCACACAGACTCATCACAGCCGCACACACACATTAAACTCCGCACACACACTCACCCCAGCCGCACACACACATTACTCTCCCCACACACACTCATCCCAGCCACACACACACATTACATTCGCCACACACGCTCATCCCAGCTGCACACAGACATTACACTTCCCACACACACTCATCCCAGCCACACACACACTCATCCCAGCCGCACACACACATTACACTCCCCACACACACTCATCCCAGCCACACACACACATTACACTCCCCACACACGCTCATCCCAGCTGCACACGGACATTACACTTCCCACACACACTCATCCCAGCCACACACACACATTACACTCCCCACACACACTCATCACAGCCGCACACACACATTACACTCCCCAGACACACTCATCCCAGCTGCACATACACATTACAGTCCCCACACACACTCATCACAGCGTCTCACACACATTTCACTCCCCACTCACGCTCATCCCAGATGCACACACACATTACATTCCCAACACACAGTCATCCCAGCCGCACACACACATTACACTACCCACTCACACTCATTCCAGCCGCACACACACATTGCACTCCCCACACAGACCATCCCAGCCACACACACACATTACTCTCCCCACACACACTCATCCCAGCCACACACACACATTACACTCCCCACACACGCTCATCCCAGCCGCACACACACATTACACTACCAACACACACTCATCCCAGCCGCACACACACATTATACTCCCCACGCACACTCATCCCAGCCACACACACACATTACACTCCCCACACACACTCATCCCAGCCGCACACAGACATTATACTCCCCACTCACACTCATCCCTGCCGTACACACACATTACACTCCCCACACACACTCATCCCAGTCGCACACACACATTACACTAGCCACACACACTCATCCCAGCCGCACACACACATTACACTCCCCACACACGCTCATCCCATCTGCACACACACATTACACTCCCCACACACACTCATCCCAGCCGCACACACACATTACACTCCCCACACACACTCACCCCAGCCGCACACACACATTTCACTCCCCACACACATTCATCCCAGCCGCACACACACATTACACTCCCCACACACACTCATCCCAGCCGCACACACACATTGCACTCCCCACACACACTCATCCCAGCCGCACACACACATTACACTCCCCACACACACTCATCCCAGCCGCACACACACATTACACTCCGCACAGACACTCATCCCAGCCGCACACACACATTTCACTCCCCACACACACTCATCCCAGCCGCACACACACATTACACTCCCCACACACACTAATCCCAGCCACACACACACATTATACTCCCCACACACACTCATCCCAGCTGCACACACACATTACACTCCCCACACACACTCATCCCAGCTGCACACACACATTACACTCCCCACACACACTCATCCCAGCTGCACACACACATTAAACTCCGCACACACACTCACCCCAGCCACACACACACATTACACTCCCCACACACACTCATCCCTGCCGCACACACACATTACATTCCCAACACACAGTCATCCCAGCCGCACACACATTACTCTCCCCACACACACTCATCCCAGCCACACACACACTTTACACTCCCCACTCACACTCATCCCTGCCGCACACACACATTACACTCCCCACACACACTCATCCCAGCTGCACACACATTACACTCCCCACACACACTCATCCCAGCCGCACACACACATTACACTCCCCGCACACAATCATCCCAGCCGCACACACACATTACACTCCCCTCTCACACTCATCCCAGCCGCACACACATTGCACTCCCGACACACACCATCCCAGCCACACACACACATTACTCTCCCCACACACACTCATCCCAGCCACACACACACATTACACTCCCCACACACGCTCATCACAGCCACACACACACATTACACTACCCACACACACTCAACCCATCCGCACACACATTACACTCCCCACACACACTCATCCCAGCCGCGCACACACATTACACTCCCCACACACACTCATCCCAGCCGCACACACACATTACACTCCCCACACACTCTCATCCCAGCCGCACACACGCATTACACTCCTCACACACTCATCCCAGCCACACACACACATTACACTCCCCACACACACTCATCCCAGCAACACACACACATTACACTCCCCACACACACTCATCCCAGCCACACACACACATTACACTCCCCAAACACACTCATCCCAGCCACACACACACATTACACTCCCCACTCACACTCATCCCTGCCGCACACACACATTACACTCCCCACACACACTCATCCCAGCCGCACACACACATTACACTCCACACACACTCATCCCAGCCGCACACACACATTACACTCCCCACACACACTCACCCCAGCCGCACACACACATTTCACTCCCCACACACATTCATCCCAGCCGCACACACACATTACACTCCCCACACACACTCATCCCAGCCGCACACACACATTACACTCCCCACACACACTCATCCCAGCCGCACACACACATTACACTCCCCACACACACTCATCCCAGCCGCACACACACATTACACTCCGCACAGACACTCATCCCAGCCGCACACACACATTTCACTCCCCACACACACTCATCCCAGCCGCACACACACATTACACTCCCCACACACACTAATCCCAGCCACACACACACATTATACTCCCCACACACACTCATCCCAGCTGCACACACACATTACACTCCCCACACACACTCATCCCAGCTGCACACACACATTACACTCCCCACACACACTCATCCCAGCTGCACACACACATTAAACTCCGCACACACACTCACCCCAGCCACACACACACATTACACTGCCCACACACACTCATCCCTGCCGCACACACACATTACATTCCCAACACACAGTCATCCCAGCCGCACACACATTACTCTCCCCACACACACTCATCCCAGCCACACACACACTTTACACTCCCCACTCACACTCATCCCTGCCGCACACACACATTACACTCCCCACACACACTCATCCCAGCTGCACACACATTACACTCCCCACACACACTCATCCCAGCCGCACACACACATTACACTCCCCGCACACAATCATCCCAGCCGCACACACACATTACACTCCCCTCTCACACTCATCCCAGCCGCACACACATTGCACTCCCAATACACACCATCCCAGCCACACACACACATTACACTCCCCACACACAATCATCCCAGCCGCACACACATTACACTCCCCACACACACTCATCCCAGCCGCACACACACATTAAACTCCGCACACACACTCACCCCAGCCGCACACACACATTACACTCCCCACACCCACTCATCCCAGCCACACACACACATTACATTCGCCACACACGCTCATCCCAGCCGCACACACACATTACACTCCCCACACACACTCATCCCAGCCGCACACACATTACACTCCCCACACAGACTCATCACAGCCGCACACACACATTAAACTCCGCACACACACTCACCCCAGCCGCACACACACATTACTCTCCCCACACACACTCATCCCAGCCACACACACACATTACATTCGCCACACACGCTCATCCCAGCTGCACACAGACATTACACTTCCCACACACACTCATCCCAGCCACACACACACTCATCCCAGCCGCACACACACATTACACTCCCCACACACACTCATCCCAGCCACACACACACATTACACTCCCCACACACGCTCATCCCAGCTGCACACGGACATTACACTTCCCACACACACTCATCCCAGCCACACACACACATTACACTCCCCACACACACTCATCACAGCCGCACACACACATTACACTCCCCAGACACACTCATCCCAGCTGCACATACACATTACAGTCCCCACACACACTCATCACAGCGTCTCACACACATTTCACTCCCCACTCACGCTCATCCCAGATGCACACACACATTACATTCCCAACACACAGTCATCCCAGCCGCACACACACATTACACTACCCACTCACACTCATTCCAGCCGCACACACACATTGCACTCCCCACACAGACCATCCCAGCCACACACACACATTACTCTCCCCACACACACTCATCCCAGCCACACACACACATTACACTCCCCACACACGCTCATCCCAGCCGCACACACACATTACACTACCAACACACACTCATCCCAGCCGCACACACACATTATACTCCCCACGCACACTCATCCCAGCCACACACACACATTACACTCCCCACACACACTCATCCCAGCCGCACACAGACATTATACTCCCCACTCACACTCATCCCTGCCGTACACACACATTACACTCCCCACACACACTCTTCCCAGCCGCACACACACATTACACTCCACACACACTCATCCCAGCTGCACACACACATTTCACTCCCCACACACACTCATCCCAGCCGCACACACACATTACACTCCCCGCACACACTCATCCCAGCCGCACACACACATTACACTCCCCACGCACACTCATCCCAGTCGCACACACACATTACACTAGCCACACACACTCATCCCAGCCGCACACACACATTACACTCCCCACACACGCTCATCCCATCTGCACACACACATTACACTCCCCACACACACTCATCCCAGCCGCACACACACATTACACTCCCCACACACACTCACCCCAGCCGCACACACACATTTCACTCCCCACACACATTCATCCCAGCCGCACACACACATTACACTCCCCACACACACTCATCCCAGCCGCACACACACATTGCACTCCCCACACACACTCATCCCAGCCGCACACACACATTACACTCCCCACACACACTCATCCCAGCCGCACACACACATTACACTCCGCACAGACACTCATCCCAGCCGCACACACACATTTCACTCCCCACACACACTCATCCCAGCCGCACACACACATTACACTCCCAACACACACTAATCCCAGCCACACACACACATTATACTCCCCACACACACTCATCCCAGCTGCACACACACATTACACTCCCCACACACACTCATCCCAGCTGCACACACACATTACACTCCCCACACACACTCATCCCAGCTGCACACACACATTAAACTCCGCACACACACTCACCCCAGCCACAAACACACATTACACTCCCCACACACACTCATCCCTGCCGCACACACACATTACATTCCCAACACACAGTCATCCCAGCCGCACACACATTACTCTCCCCACACACACTCATCCCAGCCACACACACACTTTACACTCCCCACTCACACTCATCCCTGCCGCACACACACATTACACTCCCCACACACACTCATCCCAGCTGCACACACATTACACTCCCCACACACACTCATCCCAGCCGCACACACACATTACACTCCCCGCACACAATCATCCCAGCCGCACACACACATTACACTCCCCTCTCACACTCATCCCAGCCGCACACACATTGCACTCCCGACACACACCATCCCAGCCACACACACACATTACTCTCCCCACACACACTCATCCCAGCCACACACACACATTACACTCCCCACACACGCTCATCCCAGCCGCACACACACATTACACTACCCACACACACTCAACCCATCCGCACACACATTACACTCCCCACACACACTCATCCCAGCCGCGCACACACATTACACTCCCCACACACACTCATCCCAGCCGCACACACACATTACACTCCCCACACACTCTCATCCCAGCCGCACACACGCATTACACTCCTCACACACTCATCCCAGCCACACACACACATTACACTCCCCACACACACTCATCCCAGCAACACACACACATTACACTCCCCACACACACTCATCCCAGCCACACACACACATTACACTCCCCAAACACACTCATCCCAGCCACACACACACATTACACTCCCCACTCACACTCATCCCTGCCGCACACACACATTACACTCCCCACACACACTCATCCCAGCCGCACACACACATTACACTCCACACACGCTCATCCCAGCCGCACACACACATTTCACTCCCCTCACACACTCATCCCAGCCGCACACACACATTACACTCCCCACACACACTCACCCCAGCCGCACACTCACATTTCCCTCCCCACACACATTCATCCCAGTCGCACACACACATTACACTCCCCACACACACTCATCCCAGCCGCACACACACATTACACTCCCCACACACACTCATCCCAGCCGCACACACACATTACACTCCCCACACACACTCATCCCAGCCGCACACACACATTACACTCCGCACAGACACTCATCCCAGCCGCACACACACATTTCACTCCCCACACACACTCATCCCAGCCGCACACACACATTACACTCCCCACACACACTAATCCCAGCCACACACACACATTATACTCCCCACACACACTCATCCCAGCTGCACACACACATTACACTCCCCACACACACTCATCCCAGCTGCACACACACATTACACTCCCCACACACACTCATCCCAGCTGCACACACACATTAAACTCCGCACACACACTCACCCCAGCCACACACACACATTACACTGCCCACACACACTCATCCCTGCCGCACACACACATTACATTCCCAACACACAGTCATCCCAGCCGCACACACATTACTCTCCCCACACACACTCATCCCAGCCACACACACACTTTACACTCCCCACTCACACTCATCCCTGCCGCACACACACATTACACTCCCCACACACACTCATCCCAGCTGCACACACATTACACTCCCCACACACACTCATCCCAGCCGCACACACACATTACACTCCCCGCACACAATCATCCCAGCCGCACACACACATTACACTCCCCTCTCACACTCATCCCAGCCGCACACACATTGCACTCCCGACACACACCATCCCAGCCACACACACACATTACTCTCCCCACACACACTCATCCCAGCCACACACACACATTACACTCCCCACACACGCTCATCCCAGCCGCACACACACATTACACTACCCACACACACTCAACCCATCCGCACACACATTACACTCCCCACACACACTCATCCCAGCCGCGCACACACATTACACTCCCCACACACACTCATCCCAGCCGCACACACACATTACACTCCCCACACACTCTCATCCCAGCCGCACACACGCATTACACTCCTCACACACTCATCCCAGCCACACACACACATTACACTCCCCACACACACTCATCCCAGCAACACACACACATTACACTCCCCACACACACTCATCCCAGCCACACACACACATTACACTCCCCAAACACACTCATCCCAGCCACACACACACATTACACTCCCCACTCACACTCATCCCTGCCGCACACACACATTACACTCCCCACACACACTCATCCCAGCCGCACACACACATTACACTCCACACACGCTCATCCCAGCCGCACACACACATTTCACTCCCCTCACACACTCATCCCAGCCGCACACACATTACACTCCCCGCTCACACTCATCCCAGCCGCACACACACATTACACTCCACACACACTCATCCCAGCCGCACACACTCATTACACTCCCCACACACACTCATCCCAGCCGCACACACACATTTCACTCCACACACACTCATCCAAGCCGCACACACTCATTACACTCCCCACACACACTCATCCCAGCCGCACACACGCATTACACTCCCCATACACACTCATCCCAGCCGCACACACGCATTACACTCCCCACACACACTCATCCCAGCCGCCCACACGCATTACACTCCCCACACACACACATCCCAGCCGCACACACGCATTACACTCTCCACACACACTCATCCCAGCCGCACACACACATTACACTCCCCACACACACTCATCCCTGCCGCACACACGCATTACACTCCACACACACACTCATCCCAGCCGCACACACACATTACACTCCCCACACACACTCATCCCAGCCGCACACACGCATTACACTCCCCACACACACTCATCCCTGCCGCACACACGCATTACACTCCCCACACACACTCATCCCAGCCGCACACACATATTACACTCCCCACACACACTCACCCCAGCCATACACGCACATTACACACACCGCACACACTCATCCCAGCCGCACACACGCATTACACTCCCCACACACACTCATCCCAGCCGCACACACGCATTGCACTCCCCACACACACTCATCCCAGCCGCACACACGCATTACACTCCCCACACACACTCATCCCAGCCGCACACACGCATTACACTCCCCACACACACTCATCCCAGCCGCACACACGCATTGCACTCCCCACACACACTCATCCCAGCCGCACACACACATTACACTCCCCACACACACTCAACCCATCCGCACACACATTACACTCCCCACACACACTCATCCCAGCCGCGCACACACATCACACTCCCCACACACACTCATCCCAGCCGCACACACACATTACACTCCCCACACACTCTCATCCCAGCCGCACACACGCATTACACTCCTCACACACTCATCCCAGCCACACACACACATTACACTCCCCACACACACTCATCCCAGCAACACACACACATTACACTCCCCACACACACTCATCCCAGCCACACACACACATTACACTCCCCAAACACACTCATCCCAGCCACACACACACATTACACTCCCCACTCACACTCATCCCTGCCGCACACACACATTACACTCCCCACACACACTCATCCCAGCCGCACACACACATTACACTCCACACACGCTCATCCCAGCCGCACACACACATTTCACTCCCCTCACACACTCATCCCAGCCGCACACACATTACACTCCCCGCTCACACTCATCCCAGCCGCACACACACATTACACTCCACACACACTCATCCCAGCCGCACACACTCATTACACTCCCCACACACACTCATCCCAGCCGCACACACACATTTCACTCCACACACACTCATCCCAGCCGCACACACTCATTACACTCACCACACACACTCATCCCAGCCGCACACACGCATTACACTCCCCATACACACTCATCCCAGCCGCACACACGCATTACACTCCCCACACACACTCATCCCAGCCGCCCACACGCATTACACTCCCCACACACACACATCCCAGCCGCACACACGCATTACACTCTCCACACACACTCATCCCAGCCGCACACACACATTACACTCCCCACACACACTCATCCCTGCCGCACACACGCATTACACTCCACACACACACTCATCCCAGCCGCACACACACATTACACTCCCCACACACACTCATCCCAGCCGCACACACGCATTACACTCCCCAAACACACTCATCCCTGCCGCACACACGCATTACACTCCCCACACACACTCATCCCAGCCGCACACACATATTACACTCCCCACACACACTCACCCCAGCCACACACGCACATTACACACCCCGCACACACTCATCCCAGCCGCACACACGCATTACACTCCCCACACACACTCATCCCAGCCGCACACACGCATTGCACTCCCCACACACACTCATCCCAGCCGCACACACGCATTACACTCCCCACACACACTCATCCCAGCCACACACACTCATTGCACTCCCCACACACACTCATCCCAGCCGCACACACGCATTACACTCTCCACACACACTCATCCCAGCCGCACACACACATTACACTCCCCACACACACTCATCCCAGCCGCACACACGCATTACACTCTCCACACACACTCATCCCAGCCGCACACTCACATTACTCTCCCCGCACACACTCATCCCAGCCGCACACACACATTACACTCCCCACACACACTCATCCCAGCCGCACACACACATTACACTCCCCACACACACTCATCCCTGCCGCACACACATTACACTCCCCACACACTCATCCCAGCCGCACACACACATTACACTCCCCACACACTCTCATCCCAGCCGCACACACGCATTACACTCCTCACACACTCATCCCAGCCACACACACACATTACACTCCCCACACACACTCATCCCAGCAACACACACACATTACACTCCCCACACACACTCATCCCAGCCACACACACACATTACACTCCCCAAACACACTCATCCCAGCCACACACACACATTACACTCCCCACTCACACTCATCCCTGCCGCACACACACATTACAATCCCCACACACACTCATCCCAGCCGCACACACACATTACACTCCACACACGCTCATCCCAGCCGCACACACACATTTCACTCCCCTCACACACTCATCCCAGCCGCACACACATTACACTCCCCGCACACACTCATCCCAGCCGCACACACACATTACACTCCACACACACTCATCCCAGCCGCACACACTCATTACACTCCCCACACACACTCATCCCAGCCGCACACACACATTTCACTCCACACACACTCATCCCAGCCGCACACACTCATTACACTCCCCACACACACTCATCCCAGCCGCACACACGCATTACACTCCCCATACACACTCATCCCAGCCGCACACACGCATTACACTCCCCACACACACTCATCCCAGCCGCCCACACGCATTACACTCCCCACACACACACATCCCAGCCGCACACACACATTACACTCCCCACACACACACATCCCAGCCGCACACACGCATTACACTCTCCACACACACTCATCCCAGCCGCACACACACATTACACTCTCCACACACACTCATCCCAGCCGCACACACACATTACACTCCCCACACACACTCATCCCAGTCGCACACACGCATTACACTCCCCACACACACTCATCCCTGCCGCACACACGCATTACACTCCCCACACACACTCATCCCAGCCGCACACACATATTACACTCCCCACACACACTCACCCCAGCCACACACGCACATTACACACCCCGCACACACTCATCCCAGCCGCACACACGCATTACACTCCCCACACACACTCATGCCAGCCGCACACATGCATTGCACTCCCCACACACACTCATCCCAGCCGCACACACGCATTACACTCCCCACACACACTCATCCCAGCCGCACACACGCATTACACTCTCCACACACACTCATCCCAGCCGCACACACACATTACTCTCCCCACACACACTCATCCCTGCCGCACACACGCATTACACTCCCCACACACACTCATCCCAGCCGCACACACACATTACACTCCCCACACACACTCATCCCAGCCGCACACACTCATTACACTCCCCACACACACTCATCCCTGCCGCACACACATTACACTCCCCACACACACTCATCCCAGCCGCACACACACATTACACTCCCCACACACACTCATCCCAGCCGCACACACATTACACTCCCCACACACACTCATCCCAGCCGCACACACAAATTACACTACCCACACACACTCATCCCAGCCGCACACACACATTACACTCCCCACACACACTCATCCCAGCCGCACACACATTACACTCCCCACACACACTCATCCCAGCCGCACACACACATTACACTCCCCACACACACTCATCCCAGCCGCACACACAGATTACACTCCCCACACACACTCATGCCTGCCGCACACACTTTACACTCCCCGCACACACTCATCCCAGCCGCACACACACATTACACTCCCAACACACACTCATCCCAGCCGCACACACATTACACTCCCCACACACACTCATCCCAGCCGCACACACACATTACACTCCCCACACACACTCATCCCAGCCACACACACACATTACACTCCCCACACACACTCATCCCAGCCGCACACACACATTACACTCCCCACACACACTCATCCCAGCCGCACACACACATTACACTCCCCACACACACTCATCCCAGCCGCACACACATTACACTCCCCACACACACTCATCCCAGCCGCACACACACATTACACTACCCACACACACTCATCCCAGCCGCACACACACATTACACTCCCCACACACACTCATCCCAGCCGCACACACATTACACTACCCACACACACTCATCCCAGCCGCACACACACATTACACTCCCCACACACACTCATCCCAGCCGCACACACACATTACACTCCCCACACACACTCATCCCAGCCGCACACACACATTACACTCCCCGCACACACTCATCCCAGCCGCACACACACATTACACTCCCCACACACACTCATCCCAGCCGCACACACATTACACTCCCCACACACACTCATCCCAGCCGCACACACACATTACACTCCCCACACACACTCATCCCAGCCGCACACACACATTACACTCCCCACACACACTCATCCCTGCCGCACACACATTACACTCCCCGCACACACTCATCCCAGCCTCACACACACATTACACTCCCCACACACACTCATCCCAGCAGCACACACATTACACTCCCCACACACACTCACTCCAGCTGCACACACACATTACACTCCCCGCACACACTCATCCCAGCCGCACACACACATTACAGTCCCCACACACACTCATCACAGCGTCACACACACATTTCACTCCCCACACACGCTCATCCCAGACGCACACACACATTACATTCATAACACACAGTCATCCCAGCCGCACACACACATTACACTACCCACTCACACTCATTCCAGCCGCACACACACATTGCACTCGCCACACAGACCATCCCAGCCACACACACACATTACTCTCCCCACACACACTCATCCCAGCCACACACACACATTACACTCCCCACACACCCTCATCCCAGCCGCACACACACATTACACTACCAACACACACTCATCACAGCCGCACACACAAATTATACTCCCCACACACACTCATCCCAGCCACACACACACATTACACTCCCCACACACACTCATCCCAGCCGCACACACACATTACACTCCCCACTCACACTCATCACTGCCTGCACACACACATTACACTCCCCACACACACTTCCCAGCCGCACACACACATTACACTCCCCACTCACACTCATCCCAGCTGCACACACACATTTCACTCCCCACTCACACTCATCCCTGCCGCACACACACATTTCACTCCCCACACACACTCTTCCCAGCCGCACACACACATTACACTCCACACACACTCATCCCAGATGCACACACACATTTCACTCCCCACACACACTCATTCCAGTCGCACACACACATTACACTACCCACACACACTCATCCCAGCCGCACACACACATTACACTCGCCACACACGCTCATCCCAGCTGCACACACAAATTACACTCCCCACACACACTCACCCCAGCCGCACACACACATTACACTCCCCACACACACTCACCCCAGCCGCACACACACAGTACACTCCCCACACACACTCATCCCAGCCGAACATACACATTACAGTCCCCACACACACTCATCACAGCGTCACACACACATTTCACTCCCCACACAAACTCATCCCAGCCGCACACACATTACACTCCCCACACAAACTCATCCCAGCCGCACACACTCGTTACACTCCCCACACACACTCATCCCAGCCGCACACACACATTACACTCCCCACACACACTCATCCCAGCCGCACACACACATTTCACTCCCCACACACACTCATCCCAGCCGCACACACATTACACTCCCCACACACACTCATCCCAGCCTCACACACACATTATATTCCCCACACACACTCACCCCAGCCGCGCACACACGTTATACTCCTCACACACACTCATCCCTGCCGCACACACACATTACATTCCCAACACATAGTCATCCCAGCCGCACACACACATTACACTCCCCACACACACTCATCCCAGCCGCACACAGACATTACACTCCCCACTCACACTCATCCCTGCCGCACACACACATTACACTCCCCACTCACACTCATCCCTGCCGCACACACACATTACACTCCACACACACTCATCCCAGCTGCACACGCACATTTCACTCCCCATACACACTCATCCCAGCTGCACACACACATTACACTCCCCGCACACAATCATCCCAGCCGCACACACACATTACACTCCCCACTCACACTCATCCCAGCCGCACACACATTGCACTCCCGACACACACCATCCCAGCCACACACACACATTACTCTCCCCACACACACTCATCCCAGCCACACACACACATTACACTCCCCACACACGCTCATCCCAGCCGCACACACACATTACACTACCCACACACACTCATCCCAGCCGCACACACACATTACACTCCCCACACACACTCAACACAGCCGCTCACACACATTACACTCCCCACACACACTCATCCCAGCCGCACACACACATTACACTCCCCACACACTCTCATCCCAGCCGCACACAATGCATTGCACTCACAACACACTCATCCCAGCCACACACACACATTGCACTCCCCACACACACTCATCCCTGCCGCACACACATTACACTCCCCACACACACTCATCCCAGCCGCACACACACATTACACTCCCCACACACAATCATCCCTGCCGCACACACATTACACTCCCCACACACACTCATCCCAGCCGCACACACACATTACACTCCCCACACACACTCATCCCAGCCGCACACACATTACACTCCCCACACACACTCATCCCAGCCGCACACACACATTACACTACCCACACACACTCATCCCAGCCGCACACACACATTACACTCCCCACACACACTCATCCCAGCCGCACACACATTACACTCCCCACACACACTCATCCCAGCCGCACACACACATTACACTCCCCACACACACTCATCCCAGCCGCACACACACATTACACTCCCCACACACACTCATCCCTGCCGCACACACATTACACTCCCCGCACACACTCATCCCAGCCGCACACACACATTACACTCCCCACACACACTCATCCCAGCAGCACACACATTACACTCCCCACACACACTCATCCCAGCCGCACACACACATTACACTCCCCACACACACTCATCCCAGCCGCACACACACATTACACTCCCCACACACACTCATCCCAGCCGCACACACATTACACTCCCCGCACACACTCATCCCAGCTGCACACACACATTACACTCCCCACACACACTCATCCCAGCCGCACACACATTACACTCCCCACACACACTCATCCCAGCCGCACACACACATTACACTCACCACACACACTCATCCCAGCCGCACACACACATTACACTACCCACACACACTCATCCCAGCCGCACACACACATTACACTCCCCACACACACTCATCCCAGCCGCACACACATTACACTCCCCACACACACTCATCCCAGCGGCACAAACACATTACACTCCCCACACACACTCATCCCAGCCGCACACACACATTACACTCCCCACACACACTCATCCCAGCCGCACACACACATTACACTCCCCACACACACTCATCCCAGCCGCACACACACATTACACTCCCCACACACACTCATCCCAGCCGCACACACACATTACACTCCCCACACACACTCATCCCAGCCGCACACACACATTACACTCCCCACACACACTCATCCCAGCCGCACACACACATTACACTCCCCACACACACTCATCCCAGCCGCACACACACATTACACTACCCACACACACTCATCCCAGCCGCACACACACATTACACTCCCCACACACACTCATCCCAGCCGCACACACATTACACTCCCCACACACACTCATCCCAGCCGCACACACACATTACACTCCCCACACACACTCATCCCAGCCGCACACACACATTACACTCCCCACACACACTCATCCCTGCCGCACACACATTACACTCCCCGCACACACTCATCCCAGCCTCACACACACATTACACTCCCCACACACACTCATCCCAGCAGCACACACATTACACTCCCCACACACACTCACTCCAGCTGCACACACACATTACACTCCCCGCACACACTCATCCCAGCCGCACACACACATTACAGTCCCCACACACACTCATCACAGCGTCACACACACATTTCACTCCCCACACACGCTCATCCCAGACGCACACACACATTACATTCATAACACACAGTCATCCCAGCCGCACACACACATTACACTACCCACTCACACTCATTCCAGCCGCACACACACATTGCACTCCCCACACAGACCATCCCAGCCACACACACACATTACTCTCCCCACACACACTCATCCCAGCCACACACACACATTACACTCCCCACACACCCTCATCCCAGCCGCACACACACATTACACTACCAACACACACTCATCACAGCCGCACACACAAATTATACTCCCCACACACACTCATCCCAGCCACACACACACATTACACTCCCCACACACACTCATCCCAGCCGCACACACACATTACACTCCCCACTCACACTCATCACTGCCTGCACACACACATTACACTCCCCACACACACTTCCCAGCCGCACACACACATTACACTCCCCACTCACACTCATCCCAGCTGCACACACACATTTCACTCCCCAGTCACACTCATCACTGCCTGCACACACACATTACACTCCCCACACACACTTCCCAGCCGCACACACACATTACACTCCCCACATACACTCTTCCCAGCCGCACACACACATTTCACTCCCCACTCACACTCATCCCTGCCGCACACACACATTTCACTCCCCACACACACTCTTCCCAGCCGCACACACACATTACACTCCACACACACTCATCCCAGATGCACACACACATTTCACTCCCCACACACACTCATTCCAGTCGCACACACACATTACACTACCCACACACACTCATCCCAGCCGCACACACACATTACACTCGCCACACACGCTCATCCCAGCTGCACACACAAATTACACTCCCCACACACACTCACCCCAGCCGCACACACACATTACACTCCCCACACACACTCACCCCAGCCGCACACACACAGTACACTCCCCACACACACTCATCCCAGCCGAACATACACATTACAGTCCCCACACACACTCATCACAGCGTCACACACACATTTCACTCCCCACACAAACTCATCCCAGCCGCACACACATTACACTCCCCACACAAACTCATCCCAGCCGCACACACTCGTTACACTCCCCACACACACTCATCCCAGCCGCACACACACATTACACTCCCCACACACACTCATCCCAGCCGCACACACACATTTCACTCCCCACACACACTCATCCCAGCCGCACACACATTACACTCCCCACACACACTCATCCCAGCCTCACACACACATTATATTCCCCACACACACTCACCCCAGCCGCGCACACACGTTATACTCCTCACACACACTCATCCCTGCCGCACACACACATTACATTCCCAACACATAGTCATCCCAGCCGCACACACACATTACACTCCCCACACACACTCATCCCAGCCGCACACAGACATTACACTCCCCACTCACACTCATCCCTGCCGCACACACACATTACACTCCCCACTCACACTCATCCCTGCCGCACACACACATTACACTCCACACACACTCATCCCAGCTGCACACGCACATTTCACTCCCCATACACACTCATCCCAGCTGCACACACACATTACACTCCCCGCACACAATCATCCCAGCCGCACACACACATTACACTCCCCACTCACACTCATCCCAGCCGCACACACATTGCACTCCCGACACACACCATCCCAGCCACACACACACATTACTCTCCCCACACACACTCATCCCAGCCACACACACACATTACACTCCCCACACACGCTCATCCCAGCCGCACACACACATTACACTACCCACACACACTCATCCCAGCCGCACACACACATTACACTCCCCACACACACTCATCCCAGCCGCACACACACATTACACTCCCCACACACACTCATCCCAGCCGCACACACACATTACACTCCCCACACACTCTCATCCCAGCCGCACACAATGCATTGCACTCACAACACACTCATCCCAGCCACACACACACATTGCACTCCCCACACACACTCATCCCTGCCGCACACACATTACACTCCCCACACACACTCATCCCAGCCGCACACACACATTACACTCCCCACACACAATCATCCCTGCCGCACACACATTACACTCCCCACACACACTCATCCCAGCCGCACACACACATTACACTCCCCACACACACTCATCCCAGCCGCACACACATTACACTCCCCACACACACTCATCCCAGCCGCACACACACATTACACTACCCACACACACTCATCCCAGCCGCACACACACATTACACTCCCCACACACACTCATCCCAGCCGCACACACATTACACTCCCCACACACACTCATCCCAGCCGCACACACACATTACACTCCCCACACACACTCATCCCAGCCGCACACACACATTACACTCCCCACACACACTCATCCCTGCCGCACACACATTACACTCCCCGCACACACTCATCCCAGCCGCACACACACATTACACTCCCCACACACACTCATCCCAGCAGCACACACATTACACTCCCCACACACACTCATCCCAGCCGCACACACACATTACACTCCCCGCACACACTCATCCCAGCTGCACACACACATTACACTCCCCACACACACTCATCCCAGCCGCACACACATTACACTCCCCACACACACTCATCCCAGCCGCACACACACATTACACTCACCACACACACTCATCCCAGCCGCACACACACATTACACTCCCCACACACACTCATCCCAGCGGCACAAACACATTACACTCCCCACACACACTCATCCCAGCCGCACACACACATTACACTCCCCACACACACTCATCCCAGCCGCACACACACATTACACTCCCCACACACACTCATCCCAGCCGCACACACACATTACACTCCCCACACACACTCATCCCAGCCGCACACACACATTACACTCCCCACACACACTCATCCCAGCCGCACACACACATTACACTACCCACACACACTCATCCCAGCCGCACACACACATTACACTCCCCACACACACTCATCCCAGCCGCACACACATTACACTCCCCACACACACTCATCCCAGCCGCACACACACATTACACTCCCCACACACACTCATCCCTGCCGCACACACATTACACTCCCCGCACACACTCATCCCAGCCTCACACACACATTACACTCCCCACACACACTCATCCCAGCAGCACACACATTACACTCCCCACACACACTCACTCCAGCTGCACACACACATTACACTCCCCGCACACACTCATCCCAGCCGCACACACACATTACAGTCCCCACACACACTCATCACAGCGTCACACACACATTTCACTCCCCACACACGCTCATCCCAGACGCACACACACATTACATTCATAACACACAGTCATCCCAGCCGCACACACACATTACACTACCCACTCACACTCATTCCAGCCGCACACACACATTGCACTCCCCACACAGACCATCCCAGCCACACACACACATTACTCTCCCCACACACACTCATCCCAGCCACACACACACATTACACTCCCCACACACCCTCATCCCAGCCGCACACACACATTACACTACCAACACACACTCATCACAGCCGCACACACAAATTATACTCCCCACACACACTCATCCCAGCCACACACACACATTACACTCCCCACACACACTCATCCCAGCCGCACACACACATTACACTCCCCACTCACACTCATCACTGCCTGCACACACACATTACACTCCCCACACACACTTCCCAGCCGCACACACACATTACACTCCCCACTCACACTCATCCCAGCTGCACACACACATTTCACTCCCCAGTCACACTCATCACTGCCTGCACACACACATTACACTCCCCACACACACTTCCCAGCCGCACACACACATTACACTCCCAACATACACTCTTCCCAGCCGCACACACACATTACACTCCACACACACTCATCCCAGATGCACACACACATTTCACTCCCCACACACACTCATTCCAGTCGCACACACACATTACACTACCCACACACACTCATCCCAGCCGCACACACACATTACACTCGCCACACACGCTCATCCCAGCTGCACACACAAATTACACTCCCCACACACACTCATCCCAGCCGAACATACACATTACAGTCCCCACACACACTCATCACAGCGTCACACACACATTTCACTCCCCACACAAACTCATCCCAGCCGCACACACATTACACTCCCCACACAAACTCATCCCAGCCGCACACACTCGTTACACTCCCCACACACACTCATCCCAGCCGCACACACACATTACACTCCCCACACACACTCATCCCAGCCGCACACACACATTTCACTCCCCACACACACTCATCCCAGCCGCACACACATTACACTCCCCACTCACACTCATCCCTGCCGCACACACACATTACACTCCCCACACACACTCATCCCAGCCGCACACAGACATTACACTCCCCACTCACACTCATCCCTGCCGCACACACACATTACACTCCCCACTCACACTCATCCCTGCCGCACACACACATTACACTCCACACACACTCATCCCAGTTGCACACGCACATTTCACTCCCCATACACACTCATCCCAGCCGCACACACACATTACACTCCCCGCACAAAATCATCCCAGCCGCACACACACATTACACTCCCCACTCACACTCATCCCAGCCGCACACACATTGCACTCCCGACACACACCATCCCAGCCACACACACACATTACTCTCCCCACACACACTCATCCCAGCCGCACACACACATTACACTCCCCACACACGCTCATCCCAGCCGCACACACACATTACACTACCCACACACACTCATCCCAGCCGCACACACACATTACACTCCCCACACACACTCATCCCAGCCGCACACACACATTACACTCCCCACACACACTCATCCCAGCCGCACACACACATTACACTCCCCACACACTCTCATCCCAGCCGCACACAATGCATTGCACTCACAACACACTCATCCCAGCCACACACACACATTGCACTCCCCACACACACTCATCCCTGCCGCACACACATTACACTCCCCACACACACTCATCCCAGCCGCACCCACACATTACACTCCCCACACACACTCATCCCTGCCGCACACACATTACACTCCCCACACACACTCATCCCAGCCGCACACACACATTACACTCCCCACACACACTCATCCCAGCCGCACACACATTACACTCCCCACACACACTCATCCCAGCCGCACACACACATTACACTACCCACACACACTCATCCCAGCCGCACACACACATTACACTCCCCACACACACTCATCCCAGCCGCACACACATTACACTCCCCACACACACTCATCCCAGCCGCACACACACATTACACTCCCCACACACACTCATCCCAGCCGCACACACACATTACACTCCCCACACACACTCATCCCTGCCGCACACACATTACACTCCCCGCACACACTCATCCCACCCGCACACACACATTACACTCCCCACACACACTCATCCCAGCAGCACACACATTACACTCCCCACACACACTCATCCCAGCCGCACACACACATTACACTCCCCGCACACACTCATCCCAGCTGCACACACACATTACACTACCCACACACACTCATCCCAGCCGCACACACACATTACACTCCCCACACACACTAATCCCAGCCACACACACACATTACACTACCCACACACACTCATCCCAGCCGCACACACACATTACACTCCCCACACACACTCATCCCAGCCGCACACACACATTACACTCCCCGCACACACTCATCCCAGCTGCACACACACATTACACTACCCACACACACTCATCCCAGCCGCACACACATTACACTCCCCACACACACTCATCCCAGCGGCACAAACACATTACACTCCCCACACACACTCATCCCAGCCGCACACACACATTACACTCCCCACACACACTCATCCCAGCCGCACACAAACATTACACTCCCCGCACACACTCATCCCAGCCGCACACACACATTACACTCCCCACACACACTCATCCCAGCCGCACACACACATTACACTCCCCACACACACTCATCCCAGCCGCACACACACATTACACTCCCCACACACACTCATCCCTGCCGCACACACATTACACTCCCCACACACACTCATCCCAGCCACACACACACATTACACTCCACACACACACTCATCCCAGCAGCACACACATTACACTCCCCACACACACTCATCCCAGCAGCACACACATTACACTCCCCGCACACACTCATCCCAGCCGCACACACACATTACAGTCCCCACACACACTCATCACAGCGTCACACACACATTTCACTCCCCACACACGCTCATCCCAGACGCACACACACATTACATTCATAACACACAGTCATCCCAGCCGCACACACACATTACACTACCCACTCACACTCATTCCAGCCGCACACACACATTGCACTCCCCACACAGACCATCCCAGCCACACACACACATTACTCTCCCCACACACACTCATCCCAGCCACACACACACATTACACTCCCCACACACCCTCATCCCAGCCGCACACACACATTACACTACCAACACACACTCATCACAGCCGCACACACAAATTATACTCCCCACACACACTCATCCCAGCCACACACACACATTACACTCCCCACACACACTTCCCAGCCGCACACACACATTACACTCCCCACTCACACTCATCCCAGCTGCACACACACATTTCACTCCCCACTCACACTCATCCCTGCCGCACACACACATTTCACTCCCCACACACACTCTTCCCAGCCGCACACACACATTACACTCCACACACACTCATCCCAGATGCACACACACATTTCACTCCCCACACACACTCATTCCAGTCGCACACACACATTACACTACCCACACACACTCATCCCAGCCGCACACACACATTACACTCGCCACACACGCTCATCCCAGCTGCACACACAAATTACACTCCCCACACACACTCATCCCAGCCGCACACACACATTACACACCCCACACACACTCATCCCAGCCGCACACACACATTACACTCCCCACACACACTCACCCCAGCCGCACACACACAGTACACTCCCCACACACACTCATCCCAGCCGAACATACACATTACACTCCCCACACACACTCATCCCAGCCGCACACACACAGTACACTCCCCACACACACTCATCCCAGCCGAACATACACAGTACACTCCCCACACACACTCATCCCAGCCGAACATACACATTACACTCCCCACACAAACTCATCCCAGCCGCACACACTCGTTACACTCCCCACACACACTCAACCCAGCCGCACACACACATTACACTCCCCACACACACTCATCCCAGCCGCACACACACATTACACTCCCCACACACACTCATCCCAGCCGCACACACACATTACACTCCCCACACACACTCATCCCAGCCGCACACACACATTTCACTCCCCACACACACTCATCCCAGCCGCACACACATTACACTCCCCACACACACTCATCCCAGCCTCACACACACATTATATTCCCCACACACACTCATCCCAGCTGCACACACACATTAAACTCCGCACACACACTCACCCCAGCCGCGCACACACGTTATACTCCTCACACACACTCATCCCTGCCGCACACACACATTACATTCCCAACACATAGTCATCCCAGCCGCACACACACATTACACTCCCCACACACACTCATCCCAGCCGCACACAGACATTACACTCCCCACTCACACTCATCCCTGCCGCACACACACATTACACTCCACACACACACTCATCCCAGCCGCACACACACATTACACTCCCCACACACACTCATCCCAGCCGCACACACACATTACACTCCCCACACACTCTCATCCCAGCCGCACACAATGCATTGCACTCACAACACACTCATCCCAGCCACACACACACATTACACTCCCCACACACACTCATCCCAGCCGCACACACACATTACACACCCCACACACACTCATCCCAGCCACACACACACATTACACTCCCCACACACACTCATCCCAGCCGCACACACACATTACACTCCCCACACACACTCACCCCAGCCGCACACACACATTACACTCCCCAGACACACTCATCCCAGCCGCACATACACATTACAGTCCCCACACACACTCATCACAGCGTCACACACACATTACACTCCCCGCACACAATCATCCCAGCCGCACACACACATTACACTCCCCACTCACACTCATCCCAGCCGCACACACATTGCACTCCCGACACACACCATCCCAGCCACACACACACATTACTCTCCCCACACACACTCATCCCAGCCACACACACACATTACACTCCCCACACACGCTCATCCCAGCCGCACACACACATTACACTACCCACACACACTCATCCCAGCCGCACACACACATTACACTCCCCACACACACTCATCCCAGCCGCACACACACATTACACTCCCCACACACACTCATCCCAGCCGCACACACACATTACACTCCCCACACACTCTCATCCCAGCCGCACACAATGCATTGCACTCACAACACACTCATCCCAGCCACACATACACATTACACTCCCCACACACACTCATCCCAGCCGCACACACACATTACACACCCCACACACACTCATCCCAGCCACACACACACATTACACTCCCCACACACACTCATCCCAGCCACACACACACATTACACTCCCCACACACGCTCATCCCAGCCACACACACACATTACACTACCAACACACACTCTTCCCAGCCGCACACACACATTACACTCCACACACACACATCCCAGCTGCACACACACATTTCACTCCCCACACACACTCATCCCAGCCGCACACACACATTACACTCCCCGCACACACTCATCCCAGCCGCACACACACATTACACTCCCCACGCACACTCATACCAGTCGCACACACACATTACACTACCCACACACACTCATCCCAGCCGCACACACACATTACACTCCCCACACACGCTCATCCCAGCTGCACACACACATTACACTCCCCACACACACTCATCCCAGCCGCACACACACATTACACTCCCCACACACACTCACCCCAGCCGCACACACACATTACACTCCCCAGACACACTCATCCCAGCCGCACATACACATTACAGTCCCCACACACACTCATCACAGCGTCACACACACATTTCACTCCCCACACACACTCATCCCAGCCGCACACACATTACACTCCCCACACACACTCATCCCAGCCGCACACACATATTACACTCCCCACACACACTCATCCCAGCCGCACACACACATTACACTCCCCACACACACTCATCTCAGCCGCACACACACATTACACTCCCCACACACACTCATCCCAGCCGCACACACACATTTCACTCCCCACACACACTCATCCCAGCCGCACACACATTACACTCCCCACACACACTCATCCCAGCTGCACACACACATTAAACTCCGAACACACACTCACCCCAGCCGCGCACACACATTATACTCCTCACACACACTCATCCCTGCCGCACACACACATTACATTCCCAACACACAGTCATCCCAGCCGCACACACACGTTACACTACCCACTGACACTCATTCCAGCCGCACACTCACATTGCACTCCCCACACACACCATCCCAGCCACACACACACATTACTCTCCCCACACACACTCATCCCAGCCACACACACATTACACTCCCCACTCACACTCATCCCTGCCGCACAAACACATTACACTCCACACACACTCATCCCAGCTGCACACACACAATTCACTCCCCATACACACTCATCCCAGCCGCACACACACATTACACTCCCCGCACACAAACATCCCAGCCGCACACACACATTACACTCCCCACTCACACTCATCCCAGCCGCACACACATTGCACTCCCGACACACACCATCCCAGCCACACACACACATTACTCTCCCCACACACACTCATCCCAGCCACACACACACATTACACTCCCCACACACGCTCATCCCAGCCGCACACACACATTACACTACCCAAACACACTCATCCCAGCCGCACACACACATTACACTCCCCAAACTCACTCATCCCAGCCGCACACACACATTACACTCCCCACACACACTCATCCCAGCCGCACACACACATTACACTCCCCACACACTCTCATCCCAGCCGCACACACGCATTACACTCCCCACACACTCATCCCAGCCACACACACATATTAAACTCCCCACACACACTCATCCCAGCCGCACACACACATTACACTCCCCACACACACTCATCGCAGCCACACACACACATTACACTCCCCACACACACTCATCCCAGCCACACACACACATTACACTCCCCACTCACACTCATTCCTGCCGCACACACACATTACACTCCCCACACACACTCTTCCCAGCCGCACACACACATTACACTCCACACACGCTCATCTCAGCCGCACACACACATTTCACTCCCCTCACACACTCATCCCAGCCGCACACACACATTACACTCCCCGCACACACTCATCCCAGCCGCACACACACATTACACTCCACACACACTCATCCCAGCCGCACACACACATTTCACTCCCCTCACACACTCATCCCAGCCGCACACACACATTACACTCCCCACACACGCTCATCCCAGCCGCACACATTCATTACACTCCCCACACACACTCATCCCAGCCGCACACACGCATTACACTCCCCACACCCACTCATCCCAGCCGCACACACGCATTTCACTCCCCACACACACACTCATCCCAGCCGCACACACACTTTACACTCCCCACACACACTCATCCCAGCCGCACACACGCATTACACTCTCCACACACACACTCATCCCAGCCACACACATACATTGCACTCCCCACACACACCATCCCAGCCACACACACACATTAATCTCCCCACACACACTCATCCCACCCACAGACACACATTACACTCCCCACACACACTCATCCCAGCCACACACACACATTACACGACCCACACACACTCAACACAGCCACACACCCACACATTACACTCCCCATACACGCTCATCCCAGCCGCACACACATTACACTCCCCACACACTCATACCAGCTGCACGCACACATTACACTCCCCACACACACTCATCCCAGCCTCACACAGAGATTACACTCCCCACTCTCACTCACCCCAGCTGCACACACACATTACACTCCCCACTCACACTCATCCCAGCCGCACACACACATTTCACTCCCCACACACACTCATCACAGCCGCACACACACATTACACTCCCCGGACACACTCATCCCAGCCGCACACACACATTACACTCCCCACACACACTCATCCCAGCCGCACACACACATTTCACTCCCCACACACACTCATCCCAGCCGCACACACATTACACTCCCCACACACACTCATCCCAGCTGCACACACACATTAAACTCCGCACACACACTCACCCCAGCCGCGCACACACATTATACTCCTCACACACACTCATCCCTGCCGCACACACACATTACATTCCCAACACACAGTCATCCCAGCCGCACACACACATTACACTACCCACTGACACTCATTCCAGCCGCACACACACATTGCACTCCCCACACACACCATCCCAGCCACACACACACATTACTCTCCCCACACACACTCATCCCAGCCACACACACATTACACTCCCCACTCACACTCATCCCTGCCGCACACACACATTACACTCTACACACACTCATCCCAGCTGCACACACACATTACACTCCCCAAACACACTCATCCCAGCCACACACACACATTACACTCCCCACTCACACTCATCCCAGCCGCACACACACATTACACTACCCAAACACACTCATCCCAGCCGCACACACACATTACACTCCCCAAACTCACTCATCCCAGCCGCACACACACATTACACTCCCCACACACACTCATCCCAGCCGCACACACACATTACACTCCCCACACACTCTCATCCCAGCCGCACACACGCATTACACTCCCCACACACTCATCCCAGCCACACACACATATTAAACTCCCCACACACACTCATCCCAGCCGCACACACACATTACACTCCCCACACACACTCATCGCAGCCACACACACACATTACACTCCCCACACACACTCATCCCAGCCACACACACACATTACACTCCCCACTCACACTCATTCCTGCCGCACACACACATTACACTCCCCACACACACTCTTCCCAGCCACACACACAAATTACACTCCACACACGCTCATCTCAGCCGCACACACACATTTCACTCCCCTCACACACTCATCCCAGCCGCACACACACATTACACTCCCCGCACACACTCATCCCAGCCGCACACACACATTACACTCCACACACACTCATCCCAGCCGCACACACACATTACACTCCCCACACACGCTCATCCCAGCCGCACACATTCATTACACTCCCCACACACACTCATCCCAGCCGCACACACGCATTACACTCCCCACACCCACTCATCCCAGCCGCACACACGCATTTCACTCCCCACACACACACTCATCCCAGCCGCACACACACTTTACACTCCCCACACACACTCATCCCAGCCGCACACACGCATTACACTCTCCACACACACACTCATCCCAGCCACACACATACATTGCACTCCCCACACACACCATCCCAGCCACACACACACATTACTCTCCCCACACACACTCATCCCACCCACAGACACACATTACACTCCCCACACACACTCATGCCAGCCACACACACACATTACACGACCCACACACACTCAACACAGCCACACACCCACACATTACACTCCCCATACACGCTCATCCCAGCCACACACACATTACACTCCCCACACACACTCATACCAGCTGCACGCACACATTACACTCCCCACACACACTCATCCCAGCCTCACACAGAGATTACACTCCCCACTCTCACTCACCCCAGCTGCACACACACATTACACTCCCCACTCACACTCATCCCAGACGCACACACACATTTCACTCCCCACACACACTCATCACAGCCGCACACACACATTACACTCCCCGGACACACTCATCCCAGCCGCACACACACATTACACTCCCCACACACACTCATCCCAGCCGCACACACACATTTCACTCCCCACACACACTCATCCCAGCCGCACACACATTACACTCCCCACACACACTCATCCCAGCTGCACACACACATTAAACTCCGCACACACACTCATCCCTGCCGCACACACACATTACATTCCCAACACACAGTCATCCCAGCCGCACACACACATTACACTACCCACTGACACTCATTCCAGCCGCACACACACATTGCACTCCCCACACACACCATCCCAGCCACACACACACATTACTCTCCCCACACACACTCATCCCAGCCACACACACATTACACTCCCCACTCACACTCATCCCTGCCGCACACACACATTACACTCTACACACACTCATCCCAGCTGCACACACACAATTCACTCCCCATACACACTCATCCCAGCCGCACACACTCATTACACTCCCCGCACACAATCATCCCAGCCGCACACACACATTACACTCCCCACTCACACTCATCCCAGCCGCACACACATTGCACTCCCGACACACACCATCCCAGCCACACACACACATTACTCTCCCCACACACACTCATCCCAGCCACACACACACATTACACTCCCCACACACGCTCATCCCAGCCGCACACACACATTACACTACCCAAACACACTCATCCCAGCCGCACACACACATTACACTCCCCACACACACTCATCCCAGCCGCACACATACATTACACTCCCCACACACACTCATCCCAGCCGCACACACACATTACACTCCCCACACACTCTCATCCCAGCCGCACACACGCATTACACTCCCCACACACTCATCCCAGCCACACACACATATTAAACTCCCCACACACACTCATCCCAGCCGCACACACACATTACACTCCCCACACACACTCATCCCAGCCACACACACACATTACACTCCCCACACACACTCATCCCAGCCACACACACACATTACACTCCCCACTCACACTCATCCCTGCCGCACACACACATTACACTCCCCACACACACTCTTCCCAGCCGCACACACACATTACACTCCACACACGCTCATCCCAGCCGCACACACACATTTCACTCCCCTCACACACTCATCCCAGCCGCACACACACATTACACTCCCCACGCACACTCATACCAGTCGCACACACACATTACACTACCCACACACACTCATCCCAGCCGCACACACACATTACACTCCCCACACACGCTCATCCCAGCTGCACACACACATTACACTCCCCACACACACTCATCCCAGCCGCACACACACATTACACTCCCCACACACACTCACCCCAGCCGCACACACACATTACACTCCCCAGACACACTCATCCCAGCCGCACACACACATTACACTCCCCACACACACTCATCCCACTCACACACACACATTACACTCCCCACACACACTCATCCCAGCCACACACACACATTACACGACCCACACACACTCAACACAGCCACACACACACACATTACACTCCCCATACACGCTCATCCCAGCCGCACACACATTACACTCCCCACACAAACTCATACCAGCTGCACACACACATTACACTCCCCACACACACTTATCCCAGCCTCACACACACATTACACTCCCCACTCACACTCACCCCAGCTGCACACACACATTACACTCCCCACTCACACTCATCCCTGCAGCACACTCACATTATACTCCCCACACACACTCATCCCAGCCGCACTCACACATTACACTCCACTCACACTCATCCCAGCCGCACACACACATTTCACTCCCCACACACACTCATCACAGCCGCACACACACATTACACTCCCCGCACACACTCATCCCAGCCGCACACACACATTACACTCCCCAATCACACTCATCCCTGCCGCACAGGCACATTACACTCCCAACGCACACTCATCCCAGCCAAACACACACATTACACTCCCCACTCACACTCATCCCAGCCACGCACACACATTGCACTCCCCACTCACACTCAGCCCAGCCGCACACACACATTACACTCCCCACACACACTCATCACAGCCGCACACACACATTAAACTCCGCACACACACTCACCCCAGCCGCACACACACATTACACTCCCCACACACACTAATCCCAGCCACACACACACATTACATTCGCCACACACGCTCATCCCAGCCGCACACACACATTACACTCCCCACACACACTCATCCCAGCCACACACACGCATTACACTCCCCACACACGCTCATCCCAGCTGCACACAGACATTACACTTCCCACACACACTCATCCCAGCCACACACACACATTACACTCCCCACACACACTCATCACAGCCGCACATACACATTACACTCCCCAGACACACTCATCCCAGCTGCACATACACATTACAGTCCCCACACACACTCATCACAGCGTCACACACACATTTCACTCCCCACACACGCTCATCCCAGACGCACACACACATTACATTCCCAACACACAGTCATCCCAGTCGCACACACACATTACACTACCCACTCACACTCATTCCAGCCGCACACACACATTTCACTCCCCACACAGACAATCCCAGCCACACACACACATTACTCTCCCCACACACACTCATCCCAGCCACACACACACATTACACTCCCCACACACGCTCATCCCAGCCGCACACACACATTACACTACCAACACACACTCATCCCAGCCGCACACACACATTACACTCCCCACACACGCTCATCCCAGCTCCACACAGACATTACACTCCCCACACATACTCATCCCAGCCACACACTCACATTACACTCCCCACACACACTCATCACAGCCGCACACACACATTGCACTCCCCAGACACACTCATCCCAGCTGCACATACACATTACAGTCCTCACACACACTCATCACAGCGTCACACACACATTTCACTCCCCACTCACGTTCATCCCAGACGCACACACACATTACATTCCCAACACACAGTTAACCCAGCCGCACACACACATTACACTACCCACTCACACTCATTCCAGCCGCACACACACATTGCACTACCCACACAGACCATCCCAGGCACACACACACATTACTCTCCCCACACACGCTCATCCCAGCCGCACACACACATTACACTACCAACACACACTCATCCCAGCCGCACACACATATTATACTCCCCACACACACTCATCCCAGCCACACACACACATTACACTCCCCACACACACTCATCCCAGCCGCACACAGACATTACACTCCCCACTCACACTCATCCCTGCCGCACACACACATTACACTCCCCACACACACTCTTCACAGCCGCACACACACATTACACTCCCCACTCACACTCATCCCAGCTGCACACACACATTACACTCCCCACTCACACTCATCCCAGCTGCACACACACATTACACTCCCCACTCACACTCATCCCTGCCGCACACACACATTACACTCCCCACACACACTCTTCCCAGCCGCACACACACATTACACTCCACACACACTCATCCCAGCTGCACACACACATTTCACTCCCCACACATACTCATCCCAGCCGCACACACACATTACACTCCCCGCACACACTCATCCCAGGCGCACACACACATTACACTCCCAACGCACACTCATCCCAGCCAAACACACACATTACACTCCCCACTCACACTCATCCCAGCCGCGCACACACATTGCACTCCCCACTCACACTCATCCCAGCCGCACACACATATTACACTCCCCACACACACTCATCACAGCCGCACACACACATTAAACTCCGCACACACACTCACCCCAGCCGCACACACACATTACACTCCCCACACACACTAATCCCAGCCACACACACACATTACATTCGCCACACACGCTCATCCCAGCCGCACACACACATTACACTCCCCACACACGCTCATCCCAGCCGCACACACACATTACACTCCCCACACACACTCATCCCAGCCACACACACACATTACACTCCCCACACACGCTCATCCCAGCTGCACACAGACATTACACTTCCCACACACACTCATCCCAGCCACACACACACATTACACTCCCCACACACACTCATCACAGCCGCACACACACATTACACTCCCCAGACACACTCATCCCAGCTGCACATACACATTACAGTCCCCACACACACTCATCACAGCGTCACACACACATTTCACTCCCCACACACGCTCATCCCAGACGCACACACACATTACATTCCCAACACACAGTCATCCCAGCTGCACACACACATTACACTCCCCACTCACACTCATTCCAGCCGCACACACACATTGCACTCCCCACACAGACAATCCCAGCCACACACACACATTACTCTCCCCACACACACTCATCCCAGCCACACACACACATTACACTCCCCACACACGCTCATCCCAGCCGCACACACACATTACACTACCAACACACACTCATCCCAGCCGCACACACACATTACACTCCCCACACACGCTCATCCCAGCTGCACACAGACATTACACTCCCCACACATACTCATCCCAGCCGCACACACACATTACACTCCCCACACACGCTCATCCCAGCTGCACACAGACATTACACTCCCCACACGCACTCATCCCAGCCACACACACACATTACACTCCCCACACACACTCATCCCAGCCGCACACACATTACACTCCCCACACACACTCATCCCAGCCACACACACACATTACACTCCCCACACACACTCATCCCAGCCGCACACAGACATTACACTCCCCACTCACACTCATCCCTGCCGCACACACACATTACACTCCCCACACACACTCTTCCCAGCCGCACACACACATTACACACCCCACCCACACTCATCCCAGCTGCACACACACATTACACTCCCCACTCACACTCATCCCAGCTGCACACACATATTACACTCCCCACTCAACTCATCCCTGCCGTACACACACATTACACTCCCCACACACACTCTTCCCAGCCGCACACACACATTACACTCCACACACACTCATCCCAGCTGCACACACACAATTCACTCCCCACACACACTCATCCCAGCCGCACACACACATTACACTCCCCGCACACACTCATCCCAGCCGCACACACACATTACACTTCCCACACACACTCATCCCAGCCGCACACACACATTACACTCCCCACACACACTCATCCCAGCCACACACACACATTACACTCCCCACACACGCTCATCCCAGCTGCACACAGACATTACACTTCCCACACACACTCATCCCAGCCACACACACACATTACACTCCCCACACACACTCATCACAGCCGCACACACACATTACACTCCCCAGACACACTCATCCCAGCTGCACATACACATTACAGTCCCCACACACATTCATCCCAGCCGCACACACACATTACACTCCCCACTCACGCTCATCCCAGACGCACACACACATTACATTCCCAACACACAGTCATCCCAGCCGCACACACACATTACACTACCCACTCACACTCAGTCCAGCCGCACACACACATTGCACTCCCCACACAGACCATCCCAGCCACACACACACATTACTCTCCCCACACACACTCATCCCAGCCACACACACACATTACACTCCCCACACACGCTCATCCCAGCCGCACACACACATTACACTACCAACACACACTCATCCCAGCCGCACACACACATTATACTCCCCACTCACACTCATCCCTGCCGCACACTCACATTACACTCCGCACTCACACTCATCCCAGCTGCACACACACATTACACTCCCCACTCACACTCATCCCAGCTGCACACACATATTACACTCCCCACTCACACTCATCCCTGCCGTACACACACATTACACTCCCCACACACACTCTTCCCAGCCGCACACACACATTACACTCCACACACACTCATCCCAGCTGCACACACACATTTCACTCCCCACACACACTCATCCCAGCCGCACACACACATTACACTCCCCGCACACACTCATCCCAGCCGCACACACACATTACACTCCCCACGCACACATCCCAGTCGCACACACACATTACACTACCCACGCACACATCCCAGTCGCACACACACATTACACTACCCACACACACTCATCCCAGCCGCACACACACATTACACTCCCCACACACGCTCATCCCATCTGCACACACACATTACACTCCCCACACACACTCATCCCAGCCACACACACACATTACACTCCCCACACACACTCATCCCAGCCGCACACAGACATTACACTCCCCACTCACACTCATCCCTGCCGCACACACACATTACACTCCCCACACACACTCTTCCCAGCCGCACACACACATTACACACCCCACTCACACTCATCCCAGCTGCACACACACATTACACTCCCCACTCACACTCATCCCAGCTGCACACACATATTACACTCCCCACTCACACTCATCCCTGCCGTACACACACATTACACTCCCCACACACACTCTTCCCAGCCGCACACACACATTACACTCCACACACACTCATCCCAGCTGCACACACACATTTCACTCCCCACACACACTCATCCCAGCCGCACACACACATTACACTCCCCGCACACACTCATCCCATCCGCACACACACATTACACTCCCCACGCACACTCATCCCAGTCGCACACACACATTACACTACCCACACACACTCATCCCAGCCGCACACACACATTACACTCCCCACACACGCTCATCCCATCTGCACACACACATTACACTCCCCACACACACTCATCCCAGCCGCACACACACATTACACTCCCCACACACACTCATCCCAGCCGCACACACACATTACACTCCCCAGACACACTCATCCTAGCCGCACATACACATTACATCCCCCACACACACTCATCACAGCGTCACACACACATTTCACTCCCCACACACACTCATCCCAGCCACACACACACATTACACTCCCCACACACATTCATCCCAGCCGCACACACACATTACACTCCCCACACACACTCATCCCAGCCGCACACACACATTACACTCCCCACACACACTCATCCCAGCCGCACACACACATTACACTCCCCACACACACTCATCCCAGCCGCACACACACATTACACTCCCCCACACACACTCATCCCAGCCGCACACACATTTCACTCCCCACACACACTCATCCCAGCCGCACACACACATTACACTCCCCACACACACTAATCCCAGCCACACACACACATTATACTCCCCACACACACTCATCTCAGCTGCACACACACATTAAACTCCGCGCACACACTCACCACAGCCGTGCACACACATTATACTCCTCACACAGACTCATCCCTGCCGCACACACACATTACGCTCCCCACACACACTCATTCCAGCCTCACACACACATTGCACTCCCCACACACACCATCCCAGCCACACACACACATTACTCTCCCCACACACACTCATCCCAGCCACACACACACTTTACACTCCCCACTCACACTCATCCCTGCCGCACACACACATTACACTCCACACACATTCATCCCAGCTGCACACACACATTTCACTCCCCACACACACTCATCCCAGCCGCACACACACATTACACTCCCCGCACACAATCATCCCAGCCGCACACACACATTACACTCCCCTCTCACACTCATCCCAGCCGCACACACATTGCACTCCCGACACACACCATCCCAGCCACACACACATATTACTCTCCCCACACACACTCATCCCAGCCACACACACACATTACTCTCCCCACACACGCTCATCCCAGCCGCACACACACATTACACTACCCACACACACTCATCCCATCCGCACACACATTACACTCCCCACACACACTCATCCCAGCCGCGCACACACATTACACTCCCCACACACACTCATCCCAGCCGCACACACACATTACACTCCCCACACACTCTCATCCCAGCCGCACACACGCATTACACTCCCCACACACTCATCCCAGCCACACACACACATTACACTCCCCACACACACTCATCCCAGCCACACACACACATTACACTCCCCACACACGCTCATCCCAGCCACACACACACATTACATTCGCCAAACACACTCATCCCAGCCACACACACACATTACACTCCCCACTCACACTCATCCCTGCCGCACACAAAAATTACACTCCCCACTCACACTCATCCCAGCCGCACACACACATTACACTCCCCACACACACTTATCCCAGCCACACACACACATTACATTCCCCACACACGCTCATCCCAGCCGCACACACACATTACACTCCCCACACACGCTCATCCCAGCTGCACACAGACATTACACTCCCCACACACACTCATCCCAGCCGCACACACACATTAAACTCCGCACACACACTCACCCCAGCCGCACACACACATTACACTCCCCACACCCATTCATCCCAGCCACACACACACATTACATTCGCCACACACGCTCATCCCAGCTGCACACAGACATTACACTTCCCACACACACTCATCCCAGCCACACACACACTCATCCCAGCCGCACACACACATTAAACTCCGCACACACACTCACCCCAGCCGCACACACACATTACTCTCCCCACACACACTCATCCCAGCCGCACACACACATTACACTTCCCACACACACTCATCCCAGCCACACACACACTCATCCCAGCCACACACACACATTACACTCCCCACACACGCTCATCCCAGCTGCACACAGACATTACACTTCCCACACACACTCATCCCAGCCACACACACACATTACACTCCCCACACACACTCATCACAGCCGCACACACACATTACACTCCCCAGACACACTCATCCCAGCTGCACACACACATTACAGTCCCCACACACACTCATCACAGCGTCACACACACATTTCACTCCCCACACACACTCATCCCAGCCGCACACACACATTACACTCCCCGCACACAATCATCCCAGCCGCACACACACATTACACTCCCCTCTCACACTCATCCCAGCCGCACACACATTGCACTCCCGACACACACCATCCCAGCCACACACACACATTACTCTCCCCACACACACTCATCCCAGCCACACACACACATTACACTCCCCACACACGCTCATCCCAGCCGCACACACACATTACACTACCCACACACACTCATCCCATCCGCACACACACATTACACTCCCCACACACACTCATCCCAGCCGCGCACACACATTACACTCCCCACGCACACTCATCCCAGCCGCACACACACATTACACTCCCCACACACTCTCATCCCAGCCGCACACACTCATTACACTCCCCACACACTCATCCCAGCCACACACACACATTACACTCCCCACACACACTCATCCCAGCCACACACACACATTACACTCCACACACACTCATCCCAGCCGCACACACTCATTACACTCCCCACACACACTCATCCCAGCCGCACACACGCATTACACTCCCCATACACACTCATCCCAGCAGCACACACGCATTACACTCCACACACACTCATCCCAGCCGCACACACTCATTACACTCCCCACACACACACATCCCAGCCGCACACACGCATTACACTCTCCACACACACTCATCCCAGCCGCACAAACACATTACACTCGCCACACACACTCATCCCTGCCGCACACACGCATTACACTCCACACACACACTCATCCCAGCCGCACACACACATTACACTCCCCACACACACTCATCCCAGCCGCACACACACATTACACTCCCCACACACACTCATCCCAGCCGCACACACACATTACACTCCCCACACACACTCATCCCAGCCGCACACACACATTACACTCCCCACACACACTCACCCCAGCCGCACACACACATTACACTCCCCACACACACTCATCCCAGCCGCACACACGCATTACACTCCCCACACACACTCATCCCTGCCGCACACACGCATTACACTCCCCACACACACTCATCCCAGCCGCACACACACATTACACTCCCCACACACACTCATCCCAGCCGCACACACATATTACACTCCCCACACACACTCACCCCAGCCACACACGCACATTACACACCCCGCACACACTCATCCCAGCCGCACACACGCATTACACTCCCCACACACACTCATCCCAGCCGCACACACATTTCACTCCCCACACACACTCATCCCAGCCGCACACACACATTAAACTCCGCACACCCACTCATCCCAGCCACACACACACATTACATTCGCCACACACGCTCATCCCAGCCGCACACACACATTACACTCCCCACACACACTCATCCCAGCCGCACACACATTACACTCCCCACACAGACTCATCACAGCCGCACACACACATTAAACTCCGCACACACACTCACCCCAGCCGCACACACACATTACTCTCCCCACACACACTCATCCCAGCCAAACACACACAGTACATTCGCCACACACGCTCATCCCAGCTGCACACCGACATTACACTTCCCACACACACTCATCCCAGCCACACACACACTCATCCCAGCCGCACACACACATTACACTCCCCACACACACTCATCCCAGCCACACACACACATTACACTCCCCACACACTCTCATCCCAGCTGCACACAGACATTACACTTCCCACACACACTCATCCCAGCCACACACACACATTACACTCCCCACACACACTCATCACAGCCGCACACACACATTACACTCCCCAGACACACTCATCCCAGCTGCACATACACATTACAGTCCCCACACACACTCATCACAGCGTCACACACACATTTCACTCCCCACTCACGCTCATCCCAGATGCACACACACATTACATTCCCAACACACAGTCATCCCAGCCGCACACACACATTACACTACCCACTCACACTCATTCCAGCCGCACACACACATTGCACTCCACACACAGACCATCCCAGCCACACACACACATTACTCTCCCCACACACACTCATCCCAGCCACACACACACATTACACTCCCCACACACGCTCATCCCAGCCGCACACACAAATTACACTACCAACACACACTCATCCCTACCGCACACACACATTATACTCCCCACGCACACTCATCCCAGCCACACACACACATTACACTCCCCACACACACTCATCCCAGCCGCACACAGACATTACACTCCCCACTCACACTCATCCCTGCCGCACACACACATTATACTCCCCACACACACTCTTCCCAGCCGCACACACACATTACACTCCCCACTCACACTCATCCCAGCTGCACACACACATTACACTCCCCACTCACACTCATCCCAGCTGCACACACATATTACACTCCCCACTCACACTCATCCCTGCCGTACACACACATTACACTCCCCACACACACTCTTCCCAGCCGCACACACACATTACATTCCACACACACTCATCCCAGCTGCACACACACATTTCACTCCCCACACACACTCATCCCAGCCGCACACACACATTACACTCCCCGCACACACTCATCCCAGCCGCACACACACATTACACTCCCCACGCACACTCATCCCAGTCGCACACACACATTACACTAGCCACACACACTCATCCCAGCCGCACACACACATTACACTCCCCACACACGCTCATCCCATCTGCACACACACATTACACTCCCCACACACACTCATCCCAGCCGCACACACACATTACACTCCCCACACTAGGGCAGCACGGTAGCATTGTGGATAGCACAAATGCTTCACAGCTCCAAGGTCCCAGGTTCGATTCCGGCTTGGGTCACTGTCTGTGCGGAGTCTGCACATCCTCCCCGTGTGTGCGTGGGTTTCCTCCGGGTGCTCCGGTTTCCTCCCACAGTCCAAAGATGTGCGGGTTAGGTGGATTGGCCATGCTACATTGCCCATAGTGTCCAAAAATTGCCCTTAGTGTAGGGTGGGGTTACTGGGTTATGGGGATGGGGTGGAGGTGTTGTCGTTGGGTAGGGTGCTCTTTCCAAGAGCCGGTGCAGACTCGATGGGCCGAATGGCCTCCTTCTGCACTGTAAATTCTATGATAATCTATGACATTACACTCCCCACACACACTCATCCCAGCTGCACACACACATTAAACTCCGCACACACACTCATCCCAGCCACACACACACATTATACTCCTCACACAGACTCATCCCAGCCGCACACACGCATTACATTCCCAACACACAGTCATCCCAGCCGCACACACACATTACACTACCCACTCACACTCATTCCAGCCGCACACACACATTGCACTCCCCACACACACCATCCCAGCCACACACACACATTACTCTCCCCACACACACTCATCCCAGCCACACACACTTTACACTCCCCACTCACACTCATCCCTGCCGCACACACACATTACACTCCCCACACACACTCATCCCAGCTGCACACACACATTTCACTCCCCACACACACTCATCCCAGCCGCACACACACATTACACTCCCCGCACACAATCATCCCAGCCGCACACACACATTACACTCCCCTCTCACACTCATCCCAGCCGCACACACATTGCACTCCCGACACACACCATCCCAGCCGCACACACACATTACACTCCCCACACACTCTCATCCCAGCCGCACACACGCATTACACTCCTCACACACTCATCCCAGCCACACACACACATTACACTCCCCACACACACTCATCCCAGCCACACACACACATTACACTCCCCACACACACTCATCCCAGCCACACACACACATTACACTCCCCAAACACACTCATCCCAGCCACACACACACATTACACTCCCCACTCACACTCATCCCTGCCGCACACACACATTACACTCCCCACACACACTCATCCCAGCCGCACACACACATTACACTCCACACACGCTCATCCCAGCCGCACACACACATTTCACTCCCCTCACACACTCATCCCAGCCGCACACACATTACACTCCCCGCACACACTCATCCCAGCCGCACACACACATTACACTCCACACACACTCATCCCAGCCGCACACACTCATTACACTCCCCACACACACTCATCCCAGCCGCACACACACATTTCACTCCACACACACTCATCCCAGCCGCACACACTCATTACACTCCCCACACACACTCATCCCAGCCGCACACACGCATTACACTCCCCATACACACTCATCCCAGCAGCACACACGCATTACACTCCCCACACACACTCATCCCAGCCGCACACACACATTACACCCCCCACACACTCATCCCAGCCGCACACACTCATTACACTCCCCACACACACACATCCCAGCCGCACACACGCATTACACTCTCCACACACACTCATCCCAGCCGCACAAACACATTACACTCTCCACACACACTCATCCCAGCCGCACACACTCATTACACTCCCCACACACACACATCCCAGCCGCACACACGCATTACACTCTCCACACACACTCATCCCAGCCGCACAAACACATTACACTCGCCACACACACTCATCCCTGCCGCACACACGCATTACACTCCACACACACACTCATCCCAGCCGCACACACACATTACACTCCCCACACACACTCATCCCAGCCGCACACACACATTACACTCCCCACACACACTCATCCCAGCCGCACACACACATTACACTCCCCACACACACTCATCCCAGCCGCACACACACATTACACTCCCCACACACACTCACCCCAGCCGCACACACACATTACACTCCCCACACACACTCATCCCAGCCGCACACACGCATTACACTCCCCACACACACTCATCCCTGCCGCACACACGCATTACACTCCCCACACACACTCATCCCAGCCGCACACACACATTACACTCCCCACACACACTCATCCCAGCCGCACACACATATTACACTCCCCACACACACTCACCCCAGCCACACACGCACATTACACACCCCGCACACACTCATCCCAGCCGCACACACGCATTACACTCCCCACACACACTCATCCCAGCCGCACACACGCATTGCACTCCCCACACACACTCATCCCAGCCGCACACACGCATTACACTCCCCACACACACTCATCCCAGCCACACACACGCATTACACTCTCCACACACACTCATCCCAGCCGCACACACACATTACTCTCCCCACACACACTCATCCCTGCCGCACACACGCATTACACTCCCCACACACACTCATCCCAGCCGCACACACACATTACACTCCCCACACACACTCATCCCAGCCGCACACACACATTACACTCCCCACACACACTCATCCCTGCCGCACACACTTTACACTCCCCACACACACTCATCCCAGCCGCACACACACATTACACTCCCCACACACACTCATCCCTGCCGCACACACATTACTCTCCCCACACACACTCATCCCTGCCGCACACACGCATTACACTCCCCACACACACTCATCCCAGCCGCACACACACATTACACTCCCCACACACACTCATCCCAGCCGCACACACACATTACACTCCCCACACACACTCATCCCAGCCGCACACACAAATTACACTACCCACACACACTCATCCCAGCTGCACACACACATTACACTCCCCACACACACTCATCCCAGCCGCACACACATTACACTCCCCACACACACTCATCCCAGCCGCACACACACATTACACTCCCCACACACACTCATCCCAGCCGCACACACACATTGCACTCCCCACACACACTCATCCCTGCCGCACACACTTTACACTCCCCGCACACACTCATCCCAGCCGCAGACACACATTACACTCCCCACACACACTCATCCCAGCCGCACACACATTACGCTCCCCACACACACTCATCCCAGCCGCACACACACATTACACTCCCCACACACACTAATCCCAGCCGCACACACACATTACACTCCCCGCACACACTCATCCCAGCCGCACACACATTACACTCCCCACACACACTCATCCCAGCCGCACACACACATTACACTCCCCACACACACTCATCCCTGCCGCACACACATTACACTCCCCACACACACTCATCCCAGCCGCACACACACATTACACTCCCCACACACACTCATCCCTGCCGCACACACATTACACTCCCCACACACACTCATCCCAGCCGCACACACACATTACACTCCCCACACACACTCATCCCAGCCGCACACACATTACACTCCCCACACACACTCATCCCAGCCGCACACACACATTACACTACCCACACACACTCATCCCAGCCGCACACACACATTACACTCCCCACACATACTCATCCCAGCTGCACACACATTACACTCCCCACACACACTCTTCCCAGCCGCACACACACATTACACTCCACACACACTCATCCCAGCTGCACACACACATTTCACTCCCCACACACACTCATCCCAGCCGCACACACACATTACACTCCCCGCACACACTCATCCCATCCGCACACACACATTACACTCCCCACGCACACTCATCCCAGTCGCACACACACATTACACTACCCACACACACTCATCCCAGCCGCACACACACATTACACTCCCCACACACGCTCATCCCATCTGCACACACACATTACACTCCCCACACACACTCATCCCAGCCGCACACACACATTACACTCCCCACACACACTCATCCCAGCCGCACACACACATTACACTCCCCAGACACACTCATCCTAGCCGCACATACACATTACATCCCCCACACACACTCATCACAGCGTCACACACACATTTCACTCCCCACACACACTCATCCCAGCCACACACACACATTACACTCCCCACACACATTCATCCCAGCCGCACACACACATTACACTCCCCACACACACTCATCCCAGCCGCACACACACATTACACTCCCCACACACACTCATCCCAGCCGCACACACACATTACACTCCCCACACACACTCATCCCAGCCGCACACACACATTACACTCCCCCACACACACTCATCCCAGCCGCACACACATTTCACTCCCCACACACACTCATCCCAGCCGCACACACACATTACACTCCCCACACACACTAATCCCAGCCACACACACACATTATACTCCCCACACACACTCATCTCAGCTGCACACACACATTAAACTCCGCGCACACACTCACCACAGCCGTGCACACACATTATACTCCTCACACAGACTCATCCCTGCCGCACACACACATTACGCTCCCCACACACACTCATTCCAGCCTCACACACACATTGCACTCCCCACACACACCATCCCAGCCACACACACACATTACTCTCCCCACACACACTCATCCCAGCCACACACACACTTTACACTCCCCACTCACACTCATCCCTGCCGCACACACACATTACACTCCACACACATTCATCCCAGCTGCACACACACATTTCACTCCCCACACACACTCATCCCAGCCGCACACACACATTACACTCCCCGCACACAATCATCCCAGCCGCACACACACATTACACTCCCCTCTCACACTCATCCCAGCCGCACACACATTGCACTCCCGACACACACCATCCCAGCCACACACACATATTACTCTCCCCACACACACTCATCCCAGCCACACACACACATTACTCTCCCCACACACGCTCATCCCAGCCGCACACACACATTACACTACCCACACACACTCATCCCATCCGCACACACATTACACTCCCCACACACACTCATCCCAGCCGCGCACACACATTACACTCCCCACACACACTCATCCCAGCCGCACACACACATTACACTCCCCACACACTCTCATCCCAGCCGCACACACGCATTACACTCCCCACACACTCATCCCAGCCACACACACACATTACACTCCCCACACACACTCATCCCAGCCACACACACACATTACACTCCCCACACACGCTCATCCCAGCCACACACACACATTACATTCGCCAAACACACTCATCCCAGCCACACACACACATTACACTCCCCACTCACACTCATCCCTGCCGCACACAAAAATTACACTCCCCACTCACACTCATCCCAGCCGCACACACACATTACACTCCCCGCACACAATCATCCCAGCCGCACACACACATTACACTCCCCTCTCACACTCATCCCAGCCGCACACACATTGCACTCCCGACACACACCATCCCAGCCGCACACTCACATTACACTCCCCACACACTCTCATCCCAGCCGCACACACGCATTACACTCCTCACACACTCATCCCAGCCACACACACACATTACACTCCCCACACACACTCATCCCAGCCACACACACACATTACACTCCCCACACACACTCATCCCAGCCACACACACACATTACACTCCCCAAACACACTCATCCCAGCCACACACACACATTACACTCCCCACTCACACTCATCCCTGCCGCACACACACATTACACTCCCCACACACACTCATCCCAGCCGCACACACACATTACACTCCACACACGCTCATCCCAGCCGCACACACACATTTCACTCCCCTCACACACTCATCCCAGCCGCACACACATTACACTCCCCGCACACACTCATCCCAGCCGCACACACACATTACACTCCACACACACTCATCCCAGCCGCACACACTCATTACACTCCCCACACACACTCATCCCAGCCGCACACACACATTTCACTCCACACACACTCATCCCAGCCGCACACACTCATTACACTCCCCACACACACTCATCCCAGCCGCACACACGCATTACACTCCCCATACACACTCATCCCAGCAGCACACACGCATTACACTCCACACACACTCATCCCAGCCGCACACACTCATTACACTCCCCACACACACACATCCCAGCCGCACACACGCATTACACTCTCCACACACACTCATCCCAGCCGCACAAACACATTACAATCGCCACACACACTCATCCCTGCCGCACACACGCATTACACTCCACACACACACTCATCCCAGCCGCACACACACATTACACTCCCCACACACACTCATCCCAGCCGCACACACACATTACACTCCCCACACACACTCATCCCAGCCGCACACACACATTACACTCCCCACACACACTCATCCCAGCCGCACACACACATTACACTCCCCACACACACTCACCCCAGCCGCACACACACATTACACTCCCCACACACACTCATCCCAGCCGCACACACGCATTACACTCCCCACACACACTCATCCCTGCCGCACACACGCATTACACTCCCCACACACACTCATCCCAGCCGCACACACACATTACACTCCCCACACACACTCATCCCAGCCGCACACACATATTACACTCCCCACACACACTCACCCCAGCCACACACGCACATTACACACCCCGCACACACTCATCCCAGCCGCACACACGCATTACACTCCCCACACACACTCATCCCAGCCGCACACACGCATTGCACTCCCCACACACACTCATCCCAGCCGCACACACGCATTACACTCCCCACACACACTCATCCCAGCCACACACACGCATTACACTCTCCACACACACTCATCCCAGCCGCACACACACATTACTCTCCCCACACACACTCATCCCTGCCGCACACACGCATTACACTCCCCACACACACTCATCCCAGCCGCACACACACATTACACTCCCCACACACACTCATCCCAGCCGCACACACACATTACACTCCCCACACACACTCATCCCTGCCGCACACACTTTACACTCCCCACACACACTCATCCCAGCCGCACACACACATTACACTCCCCACACACACTCATCCCTGCCGCACACACATTACTCTCCCCACACACACTCATCCCTGCCGCACACACGCATTACACTCCCCACACACACTCATCCCAGCCGCACACACACATTACACTCCCCACACACACTCATCCCAGCCGCACACACACATTACACTCCCCACACACACTCATCCCAGCCGCACACACAAATTACACTACCCACACACACTCATCCCAGCTGCACACACACATTACACTCCCCACACACACTCATCCCAGCCGCACACACATTACACTCCCCACACACACTCATCCCAGCCGCACACACACATTACACTCCCCACACACACTCATCCCAGCCGCACACACACATTGCACTCCCCACACACACTCATCCCTGCCGCACACACTTTACACTCCCCGCACACACTCATCCCAGCCGCAGACACACATTACACTCCCCACACACACTCATCCCAGCCGCACACACATTACGCTCCCCACACACACTCATCCCAGCCGCACACACACATTACACTCCCCACACACACTAATCCCAGCCGCACACACACATTACACTCCCCGCACACACTCATCCCAGCCGCACACACATTACACTCCCCACACACACTCATCCCAGCCGCACACACACATTACACTCCCCACACACACTCATCCCTGCCGCACACACATTACACTCCCCACACACACTCATCCCAGCCGCACACACACATTACACTCCCCACACACACTCATCCCTGCCGCACACACATTACACTCCCCACACACACTCATCCCAGCCGCACACACACATTACACTCCCCACACACACTCATCCCAGCCGCACACACATTACACTCCCCACACACACTCATCCCAGCCGCACACACACATTACACTACCCACACACACTCATCCCAGCCGCACACACACATTACACTCCCCACACATACTCATCCCAGCTGCACACACATTACACTCCCCACACACACTCTTCCCAGCCGCACACACACATTACACTCCACACACACTCATCCCAGCTGCACACACACATTTCACTCCCCACACACACTCATCCCAGCCGCACACACACATTACACTCCCCGCACACACTCATCCCATCCGCACACACACATTACACTCCCCACGCACACTCATCCCAGTCGCACACACACATTACACTACCCACACACACTCATCCCAGCCGCACACACACATTACACTCCCCACACACGCTCATCCCATCTGCACACACACATTACACTCCCCACACACACTCATCCCAGCCGCACACACACATTACACTCCCCACACACACTCATCCCAGCCGCACACACACATTACACTCCCCAGACACACTCATCCTAGCCGCACATACACATTACATCCCCCACACACACTCATCACAGCGTCACACACACATTTCACTCCCCACACACACTCATCCCAGCCACACACACACATTACACTCCCCACACACATTCATCCCAGCCGCACACACACATTACACTCCCCACACACACTCATCCCAGCCGCACACACACATTACACTCCCCACACACACTCATCCCAGCCGCACACACACATTACACTCCCCACACACACTCATCCCAGCCGCACACACACATTACACTCCCCCACACACACTCATCCCAGCCGCACACACATTTCACTCCCCACACACACTCATCCCAGCCGCACACACACATTACACTCCCCACACACACTAATCCCAGCCACACACACACATTATACTCCCCACACACACTCATCTCAGCTGCACACACACATTAAACTCCGCGCACACACTCACCACAGCCGTGCACACACATTATACTCCTCACACAGACTCATCCCTGCCGCACACACACATTACGCTCCCCACACACACTCATTCCAGCCTCACACACACATTGCACTCCCCACACACACCATCCCAGCCACACACACACATTACTCTCCCCACACACACTCATCCCAGCCACACACACACTTTACACTCCCCACTCACACTCATCCCTGCCGCACACACACATTTCACTCCCCACACACACTCATCCCAGCCGCACACACACATTACACTCCCCGCACACAATCATCCCAGCCGCACACACACATTACACTCCCCTCTCACACTCATCCCAGCCGCACACACATTGCACTCCCGACACACACCATCCCAGCCACACACACACATTACTCTCCCCACACACGCTCATCCCAGCCGCACACACACATTACACTACCCACACACACTCATCCCATCCGCACACACATTACACTCCCCACACACACTCATCCCAGCCGCGCACACACATTACACTCCCCACACACACTCATCCCAGCCGCACACACACATTACACTCCCCACACACTCTCATCCCAGCCGCACACACGCATTACACTCCCCACACACTCATCCCAGCCACACACACACATTACACTCCCCACACACACTCATCCCAGCCACACACACACATTACACTCCCCACACACGCTCATCCCAGCCACACACACACATTACATTCGCCAAACACACTCATCCCAGCCACACACACACATTACACTCCCCACTCACACTCATCCCTGCCGCACACAAAAATTACACTCCCCACTCACACTCATCCCAGCCGCACACACACATTACACTCCCCACACACACTTATCCCAGCCACACACACACATTACATTCCCCACACACGCTCATCCCAGCCACACACACACATTACATTCCCCACACGCACTCATCCCAGCCGCACACACACATTACACTCCCCACACACACTCATCCCAGCCGCACACACATTACACTCCCCACACACACTCATCCCAGCCGCACACACACATTAAACTCCGCACACACACTCACCCCAGCCACACACACACATTACATTCGCCACACACGCTCACCCCAGCCGCACACACACATTACACTCCCCACACCCATTCATCCCAGCCACACACACACATTACACTCCCCACACACACTCATCCCAGCCGCATACACACATTACACTCCCCACACACACTCATCCCAGCCGCACACACATTACACTCCCCACACACACTCATCCCAGACACACACACACATTACTCTCCCCACACACACTCATCCCAGCCGCACACACACATTACACTCCCCACACACACTCATCCCAGCCACACACACACATTACATTCGCCACACACGCTCATCCCAGCTGCACACAGACATTACACTTCCCACACACACTCATCCCAGCCACACACACACTCATCCCAGCTGCACACACACATTACACTCCCCACACACACTCATCCCAGCCACACACACATTACACTCCCCACACACGCTCATCCCAGCTGCACACAGACACAGACATTACACTTCCCACACACACTCATCCCAGCCACACACACACATTACACTCCCCACACACACTCATCACAGCCGCACACACACATTACACTCCCCAGACACACTCATCCCAGCTGCACATACACATTACAGTCCCCACACACACTCATCACAGCGTCACACACACATTTCACTCCCCACACACACTCATCCCAGCCGCACACACACATTACACTCCCCGCACACAATCATCCCAGCCGCACACACACATTACACTCCCCTCTCACACTCATCCCAGCCGCACACACATTGCACTCCCGACACACACCATCCCAGCCACACACACACATTACTCTCCCCACACACACTCATCCCAGCCACACACACACATTACACTCCCCACACACGCTCATCCCAGCCGCACACACACATTACACTACCCACACACACTCATCCCATCCGCACACACACATTACACTCCCCACACACACTCATCCCAGCCGCGCACACACATTACACTCCCCACGCACACTCATCCCAGCCGCACACACACATTACACTCCCCACACACTCTCATCCCAGCCGCACACACTCATTACACTCCCCACACACTCATCCCAGCCACACACACACATTACACTCCCCACACACACTCATCCCAGCCACACACACACATTACACTCCACACACACTCATCCCAGCCGCACACACTCATTACACTCCCCACACACACTCATCCCAGCCGCACACACGCATTACACTCCCCATACACACTCATCCCAGCAGCACACACGCATTACACTCCACACACACTCATCCCAGCCGCACACACTCATTACACTCCCCACACACACACATCCCAGCCGCACACACGCATTACACTCTCCACACACACTCATCCCAGCCGCACAAACACATTACACTCGCCACACACACTCATCCCTGCCGCACACACGCATTACACTCCACACACACACTCATCCCAGCCGCACACACACATTACACTCCCCACACACACTCATCCCAGCCGCACACACACATTACACTCCCCACACACACTCATCCCAGCCGCACACACACATTACACTCCCCACACACACTCATCCCAGCCGCACACACACATTACACTCCCCACACACACTCACCCCAGCCGCACACACACATTACACTCCCCACACACACTCATCCCAGCCGCACACACGCATTACACTCCCCACACACACTCATCCCTGCCGCACACACGCATTACACTCCCCACACACACTCATCCCAGCCGCACACACACATTACACTCCCCACACACACTCATCCCAGCCGCACACACATATTACACTCCCCACACACACTCACCCCAGCCACACACGCACATTACACACCCCGCACACACTCATCCCAGCCGCACACACGCATTACACTCCCCACACACACTCATCCCAGCCGCACACACATTTCACTCCCCACACACACTCATCCCAGCCGCACACACACATTAAACTCCGCACACCCACTCATCCCAGCCACACACACACATTACATTCGCCACACACGCTCATCCCAGCCGCACACACACATTACACTCCCCACACACACTCATCCCAGCCGCACACACATTACACTCCCCACACAGACTCATCACAGCCGCACACACACATTAAACTCCGCACACACACTCACCCCAGCCGCACACACACATTACTCTCCCCACACACACTCATCCCAGCCAAACACACACATTACACTCCCCACACACACACATCCCAGCCACACACACACATTACACTTCCCACACACACTCATCCCAGCCACACACACACATTACACTCCCCACACACACTCATCACAGCCGCACACACACATTACACTCCCCAGACACACTCATCCCAGCTGCACATACACATTACAGTCCCCACACACACTCATCACAGCGTCACACACACATTTCACTCCCCACTCACGCTCATCCCAGATGCACACACACATTACATTCCCAACACACAGTCATCCCAGCCGCACACACACATTACACTACCCACTCACACTCATTCCAGCCGCACACACACATTGCACTCCACACACAGACCATCCCAGCCACACACACACATTACTCTCCCCACACACACTCATCCCAGCCACACACACACATTACACTCCCCACACACGCTCATCCCAGCCGCACACACAAATTACACTACCAACACACACTCATCCCTACCGCACACACACATTATACTCCCCACGCACACTCATCCCAGCCACACACACACATTACACTCCCCACACACACTCATCCCAGCCGCACACAGACATTACACTCCCCACTCACACTCATCCCTGCCGCACACACACATTATACTCCCCACACACACTCTTCCCAGCCGCACACACACATTACACTCCCCACTCACACTCATCCCAGCTGCACACACACATTACACTCCCCACTCACACTCATCCCAGCTGCACACACATATTACACTCCCCACTCACACTCATCCCTGCCGTACACACACATTACACTCCCCACACACACTCTTCCCAGCCGCACACACACATTACATTCCACACACACTCATCCCAGCTGCACACACACATTTCACTCCCCACACACACTCATCCCAGCCGCACACACACATTACACTCCCCGCACACACTCATCCCAGCCGCACACACACATTACACTCCCCACGCACACTCATCCCAGTCGCACACACACATTACACTAGCCACACACACTCATCCCAGCCGCACACACACATTACACTCCCCACACACGCTCATCCCATCTGCACACACACATTACACTCCCCACACACACTCATCCCAGCCGCACACACACATTACACTCCCCACACTAGGGCAGCACGGTAGCATTGTGGATAGCACAAATGCTTCACAGCTCCAAGGTCCCAGGTTCGATTCCGGCTTGGGTCACTGTCTGTGCGGAGTCTGCACATCCTCCCCGTGTGTGCGTGGGTTTCCTCCGGGTGCTCCGGTTTCCTCCCACAGTCCAAAGATGTGCGGGTTAGGTGGATTGGCCATGCTACATTGCCCATAGTGTCCAAAAATTGCCCTTAGTGTAGGGTGGGGTTACTGGGTTATGGGGATGGGGTGGAGGTGTTGTCGTTGGGTAGGGTGCTCTTTCCAAGAGCCGGTGCAGACTCGATGGGCCGAATGGCCTCCTTCTGCACTGTAAATTCTATGATAATCTATGACATTACACTCCCCACACACACTCATCCCAGCTGCACACACACATTAAACTCCGCACACACACTCATCCCAGCCACACACACACATTATACTCCTCACACAGACTCATCCCAGCCGCACACACGCATTACATTCCCAACACACAGTCATCCCAGCCGCACACACACATTACACTACCCACTCACACTCATTCCAGCCGCACACACACATTGCACTCCCCACACACACCATCCCAGCCACACACACACATTACTCTCCCCACACACACTCATCCCAGCCACACACACTTTACACTCCCCACTCACACTCATCCCTGCCGCACACACACATTACACTCCCCACACACACTCATCCCAGCTGCACACACACATTTCACTCCCCACACACACTCATCCCAGCCGCACACACACATTACACTCCCCGCACACAATCATCCCAGCCGCACACACACATTACACTCCCCTCTCACACTCATCCCAGCCGCACACACATTGCACTCCCGACACACACCATCCCAGCCGCACACACACATTACACTCCCCACACACTCTCATCCCAGCCGCACACACGCATTACACTCCTCACACACTCATCCCAGCCACACACACACATTACACTCCCCACACACACTCATCCCAGCCACACACACACATTACACTCCCCACACACACTCATCCCAGCCACACACACACATTACACTCCCCAAACACACTCATCCCAGCCACACACACACATTACACTCCCCACTCACACTCATCCCTGCCGCACACACACATTACACTCCCCACACACACTCATCCCAGCCGCACACACACATTACACTCCACACACGCTCATCCCAGCCGCACACACACATTTCACTCCCCTCACACACTCATCCCAGCCGCACACACATTACACTCCCCGCACACACTCATCCCAGCCGCACACACACATTACACTCCACACACACTCATCCCAGCCGCACACACTCATTACACTCCCCACACACACTCATCCCAGCCGCACACACACATTTCACTCCACACACACTCATCCCAGCCGCACACACTCATTACACTCCCCACACACACTCATCCCAGCCGCACACACGCATTACACTCCCCATACACACTCATCCCAGCAGCACACACGCATTACACTCCACACACACTCATCCCAGCCGCACACACTCATTACACTCCCCACACACACACATCCCAGCCGCACACACGCATTACACTCTCCACACACACTCATCCCAGCCGCACAAACACATTACACTCGCCACACACACTCATCCCTGCCGCACACACGCATTACACTCCACACACACACTCATCCCAGCCGCACACACACATTACACTCCCCACACACACTCATCCCAGCCGCACACACACATTACACTCCCCACACACACTCATCCCAGCCGCACACACACATTACACTCCCCACACACACTCATCCCAGCCGCACACACACATTACACTCCCCACACACACTCACCCCAGCCGCACACACACATTACACTCCCCACACACACTCATCCCAGCCGCACACACGCATTACACTCCCCACACACACTCATCCCTGCCGCACACACGCATTACACTCCCCACACACACTCATCCCAGCCGCACACACACATTACACTCCCCACACACACTCATCCCAGCCGCACACACATATTACACTCCCCACACACACTCACCCCAGCCACACACGCACATTACACACCCCGCACACACTCATCCCAGCCGCACACACGCATTACACTCCCCACACACACTCATCCCAGCCGCACACACGCATTGCACTCCCGACACACACCATCCCAGCCGCACACACACATTACACTCCCCACACACTCTCATCCCAGCCGCACACACGCATTACACTCCTCACACACTCATCCCAGCCACACACACACATTACACTCCCCACACACACTCATCCCAGCCACACACACACATTACACTCCCCACACACACTCATCCCAGCCACACACACACATTACACTCCCCAAACACACTCATCCCAGCCACACACACACATTACACTCCCCACTCACACTCATCCCTGCCGCACACACACATTACACTCCCCACACACACTCATCCCAGCCGCACACACACATTACACTCCACACACGCTCATCCCAGCCGCACACACACATTTCACTCCCCTCACACACTCATCCCAGCCGCACACACATTACACTCCCCGCACACACTCATCCCAGCCGCACACACACATTACACTCCACACACACTCATCCCAGCCGCACACACTCATTACACTCCCCACACACACTCATCCCAGCCGCACACACACATTTCACTCCACACACACTCATCCCAGCCGCACACACTCATTACACTCCCCACACACACTCATCCCAGCCGCACACACGCATTACACTCCCCATACACACTCATCCCAGCAGCACACACGCATTACACTCCACACACACTCATCCCAGCCGCATACACTCATTACACTCCCCACACACACACATCCCAGCCGCACACACGCATTACACTCTCCACACACACTCATCCCAGCCGCACAAACACATTACACTCGCCACACACACTCATCCCTGCCGCACACACGCATTACACTCCACACACACACTCATCCCAGCCGCACACACACATTACACTCCCCACACACACTCATCCCAGCCGCACACACACATTACACTCCCCACACACACTCATCCCAGCCGCACACACACATTACACTCCCCACACACACTCATCCCAGCCGCACACACACATTACACTCCCCACACACACTCACCCCAGCCGCACACACACATTACACTCCCGACACACACTCATCCCAGCCGCACACACGCATTACACTCCCCACACACACTCATCCCTGCCGCACACACGCATTACACTCCCCACACACACTCATCCCAGCCGCACACACACATTACACTCCCCACACACACTCATCCCAGCCGCACACACATATTACACTCCCCACACACACTCACCCCAGCCACACACGCACATTACACACCCCGCACACACTCATCCCAGCCGCACACACGCATTACACTCCCCACACACACTCATCCCAGCCGCACACACGCATTACACTCCCCACACACACTCATCCCTGCCGCACACACATTGCACTCCCCACACACACTCATCCCTGCCGCACACACATTACACTCCCCACACACACTCATCCCAGCGAACAAGATGGCACTGGTTGTGCTGGAGCGCGCCCATCCCGCGGATGGGTCAGCTGGGGCCAGAGGACACGTGGCACCAGGTTCAATGGGGCTTTAGCGATCTGTGCAGCTGCGTGGCTGCCTCTCCGGCTGCGGAAATGTTGCTCCATGTCCGTCCACCCTGACTCCACCGCCCACCTCCTGGCCACCCTCTACTTCGGCCCCCCCCCCCCGGCCAGCGGCACACCTGTCAGCAAACTATGGTGATTTTGGACACTTTCCTACGCCGCCTCTCTCCCTCAGCAGCCGCCACGATGCCGGTTTCACGATTTCTAAAAGCACGAGCGAACCGCGCTGTCGGCAGGTCTGCCCTTCGGCGGCGCAGCATCATAGCGGCCCCGGAGTCGTCCGGGTTGGGCTCGCTAACGATATGCAAACAGTGCCTCCTGTTCGTGCGCAGTGAAACGCATTGATGCCGTTTTTGAGTGGCGGGGAATTGCGAATTGGCATCAAATCGGTCCACCTGCTGCAATTTTGCCGATGGAATCTATTCTCCGCCCAATCGCATTTCTCAATTCCAGTGTCGGCTAGTCTCCCAAATAGAGAATCCTGCTCCAAGTATCTCCGACATTTGAACAACTGGGGCGAGATTCGCAGGGCACCAACGCCAGAATTAGTTCGGCTGGAGAATCAAAGTTTCCGACCAAGTTGGGGACGGTGCCGCTTTCGGATGCTCCTTCCGAAGCGGCGTACTCTCGGAGTCCGCTGCACGCCATATCGACGGCCCCCGATGTCTGCCCCCGACTGGCCGAGCTCCCGACGGCGTGGCTCTCTCGTGGTCCCACCCGTCGGGAACTCAGCGTGGCGGCTGCGGACTCAGGTCAGCGCCGCCACAGTCGGGGGAGGGCTGATCTGCGGGCAGGGGGGGCATTGTCAGGGGCTGGGGCCAGTGTGGGGAGGGTGGTCTAGCCAATTCTCCGGAGCGTATCAGCAGCGAGAACCGGGAGCTCTACGCTGCCTTCCTACTCGCCCCCAGCAAAACCGGGAATTATAAACCCACTGTTCCCACACCTGCATGGGGACATAGCCCCACAATCAGAGAATCCAGCCCCTGGAGTCTGATTCCTACAACTAGTCAATTGTTCTTCGAGATTTTTGACATGGTAAATACTTTTCTTCAACTTTCATTTGATCTTTTCTTTCTGTCTTAATCCATTTCTTTCCCTCTATTTATTTATCTTTCGATTTTGCCACCATGACTACACTTCAAAACATATTTAATTGACTGTAAAATGCCTCTCTCCCTCCTTCCCTCCCTCTCTCCCTCCCTGCCTCCCTCTCTCTCTCCCTCCCTCCCTCTCTCCATCCCTCCCTCCTCTCCTCCCTCCTCCTTCTCTCCCTCCGTCTTTCCACCCTCCCTCTCTCCATCTCTCCCTCCCTCTGTCCCTCTCTCCCTCCTTCTCTCCCATCTCCCTCCCTCCCTCTCCCGCTCCCTCCCTCTCTCCCTCTCCCGCTCCCTCCCTCCCTCTCTCTCTCTCCCTCCCTCTCCCGCTCCCTCCCTCTCTCCCTCCCTCTCTCCCTCTCTCCCTTTCCCGCTCCCTCCATTCCTGCCTTCCTGATTTAACTCGATTTCACGTTATTTTCTTCTCCAATGATTCCTTTATTTCTTTCTCAATCCTTAAAACTCATTGGTTACGGAGATAATTCCATCATCCACTGAAGTCCCAGCTGGCTCATAATAATAATAATCTTTGTCACAAGTGCAGTGAAGTTACTGTGAAAATCCCCTAGTCGCCACACTCCGGCGCCTGTTCGGGTCACAGGGGGAGAATTTAGAATGTCCAATTCACCTAACAGCACGTCTTTCGGGACTTGTGGGAGGAAACCGGAGCACCCGGAGGAAACCCACGCAGACACGGGGAGAACGTGCAGACTCCGCACAGACAGTGACCCAAGCCGGGAATCGAACCTGGGACACTGGCGCTGTGAAGCCACACTGCTAACCACTATGCTAACCACTGTGCCGCCATGCCACCCTTTCTGGGTGGGAACCTCATTCCATCATTCATTGGTGGGAGATCTGGAAAAGAGATCATGCCGGTGAAATTCTCTCTTTTTCCAGGTGTCGGGATATTTCCTGCCACGTGGCTGTTTGCGCCTGTGGAAAATGCGGATGCAAATTTGTGGCATCAATCTTTGTGGGAGCTTTCTGTGCACAAATTGGCTGTTGTGGCTCCTACATTAGACTACGCTTCAAAAATGCAAGTTTCTTTTTCATTGCTTGGTCTGAGGCTGAGCTACTCCAGAGGCTGCACTCCTCCCTGCCCTGCCTCACCACTGGCCACAGACCTGGGCAGCCAATTGGAGAGATTTTGGTGGGATTTTGAGTGTCAACAGTATTGGAATAGTGTCCAGATAACCAGTGCCCTTGGTCATCCTGCCAGCTGGCAATGCAGAGGTAGCCAGTGCAAATTCTACCCAGGGCTGCCTGGGACTTTGAATTTAGCAGAACATTATGTTATGTTTAGCATCCTCCCCGTGTGTGCGTGGGTTTCCTCCGGGGGCTCTGGTTTCCTCCCACAGTTTAAGATGTGCAGGTTAGGTGGATTGGCCGTGATAAATTGCTCCTTTGTGGATGGGTTATGGGGATAGGGCAGGGGAGTGTGCCTAGGCAATGTGCTCTTTCAGAGGGTAAGTGCAGACTCGATGGGCCGAATGGCCTCCTTCTGCACTGTATCGATTTCTATGATACTATTCCATGATAACAATATCTGGAATAAAAAAACAGTCTCAATAATAAAAAAACCACAAAGCCATTGGATTGTTGCTAGAAATCCATCTGGACAGGGTGGCATGTGGCGCAGTGGTTAGCACTGGGACTGCGGCGCTGAGGTCCCGGGTTCGAATCCCGGCCCCAGGGTCACTGTCCGTGGGGAGTTTGCACATTCTCCCCCTGTCTGCGTGGGTTTCACCCCCACATCCCACTGATGGTAGGTGGATTGGCCACGCTAAATTGCCCCTTAATCGGAAAAAAACATAATTGGGTACTGTAAATTTATTTCAAAAAGAAGCCCACCTGGTGCCCGAAGGCACTTCAGGGAATGAAGTCTGCAGCCCTTACCCAGCCTGGGCTGACACCTGACTCCAAACCCACAGCAAAATGTCTGAGTTTTAACTGCCTTCTGAAGTGGCACAGCAAGATATTCAGCATCATTAAATCAGTCTTTGTTCAAGTAGGGTAGGCAGTAAATATCACCTTCCCAGGGGAACCGCATTCCAACATCCCGGGTGGGATTCTCCGTTGCCCAATGGCAAAATCGGGAACGGCGATCGGGTGGAAAATGGCTGACGATGCCGAAATCGCGGTAGGCACCGTGTGTTTGACGGTGGGTCGCATTGCTCCGTCTCCTCCAAATCGGCTTGATCGATACGCGCGCCGCGCCCAGTCGCAACCGCGTTTGCATATCATTATCAGGCCCACGCGCGATGCTCCGGCTCCGATGGGCCGAGTTCCTGACGGCACGGGCCACGTGTGATCGGAACAGTCGGGAGTCTGGCATGGCGGCCGCGGAGAAAGAGACGGGGAGTACGGGCAATGTCTAGCGCCGCTGTACTCCACCGAGAGCTGTGCCACTGGCCGGGGGGGCTGCTGCCAGGGCTGGGGGGAATAGTGGGGAGGTGGCCGGGAGGTGGGCTGTGGGGTCGGGGTGGACTGGGGCGCGGTCCAGCACAAACGGCGCCGTATTTTAACGCACGCATGTGTGTGGGGGTAAGAGTACGCACGGCCACAGCCTGTCAGCCCTGCGCATGTCCAGCATGGACACGGTGATTCTCCAACCATTTTCCGCGTGGTCCACGGGTGTTTCACAGACCACCGGTGCTAGCCCCTCATCGGCCGAGAAATCAGTGCGGGTGTGCCGCCAATTTGTCCATCGAGTAACAACACGGAACCTCCGTTGGCGACGCAGGAACGGCGAATCCAGCCCGGAATCTTTCAAGAAATTTATCATAAGAATGCAAAGATCCCATACCAGCCTCCCCGAACAGGCGCCGGAATGTGGCGACTAGGGGCTTTTCACAGTAACTTCATTTGAAGCCTACTCGTGACAATAAGCAATTTTCATTTTTTCATTTCATGTTTCATTCTCTGGACAATTGTCTGCTGTGTGCACCACTCACTGTCTAACACAAGAGGGAGCCAGCTCCCTTCACTGTAACCATCCAAATAGCAGTCTGCATCACGCACAGCTCAAAGAGTTTACTGCGAAAGGGCTCCAAGTGAGGTCACAGAAATACCTGGGAACGTCTAATATTTGTCACTCTGCCAGCACAACAGGACCTACACACTTGCAGTTTCGATTCATTTTTTAATGACGGAAAATGTGGGCCTTCAGAACTTCCTAAAAGTTGACAAATTGAATTTATCCATTTGGAGAAACTTTTCCCAGTCTGATGTTTTGTCAAATGGTTCCAGGCTGTTCTGCACTATGAAAAATGAAATGAGGAATTTATCCCACAAGCCTATCGTTTGTTTATTTTATGAAGAACCGTTTCCTGTGTTCAGTTTTGAAATTATATTTTCTCATTTGAACAGGAATCGGCCGTTCGAGCTGGTACCACCATTCAATATGACCGTGCAAATTCAGTGTCCCACTCCCGCTCTCTCTCCGTACCCTTGATAATTTTAGCCACAAGGGCCATGTCCAGCTCCCTTTTGCATATATCCAACAAACCGACCCCAACAGCTTTCTGTGGTAGAGAATTCCACACGGTCACAGCTCTCTGAGAGAAGAAGTTCTTCCTCATCTCAGTCCGGAATGGCTGACCCCTTATTCTTAGGCTGTGACCACTAGTTCTGGACCTTCCCAACATCGGGAACATTCTTCCCACATCTAGCTGTCCAGTCCCATCAGGATTTTCCATGAGAACCCCTCTCATTCTTCTAAACTCCAGTGAGTACAAGCCCAGTCGATCCAGTCTTTCTTCATATGTCAGTCCTGCCACCCCGGGAATTAGTCTGACAAACCTTCGCTGGACACCCTCACCAGCAAGGATGTTCTTCCTCAAACTAGGAGACCAAAATTGCACATAATACTTAAGGTGGGCCTCAGGCCCTGTATAACTGCAGCAAGTCATCCCATTTCCTATACTCCAATCCTCCCTTTTCCTATCCTCAAATCCTCTTGCTATGAAGGCCAGCATACCATTAGCTTTCCTCACCACCTGCTGTACCTGCATGCTGACCTTCAGCGACTGTTCCACCATCACACCCAGGTCCCGTTGCATTTCCTCTTTTCCTAAGCTGCCACCATTCAGATAACCTGCCTTCCTGTTTTTGCCACAAAGTTAGGTTTGGTGACGCAAACCCTGCTGAAAGATGTAGGGCACGATTCTCCAGAACCCCGACTAAGTGTTCCCGCCAGAGGGATTCCCGCTGGTGCTCGGAGCAACACCGACGGGCCATGTTATGGCACTTGGAAAAGGTTTTACCTGAATCGGTTTCCCATGCCATTCAATGGCGCGCTGCAGCTGACAGGGGCGGCAGCTCTCACACCGGTCCCACGCCTCTGAGAGCACAGTGCCGTTTTTAAAGGGGGTTCCGGTTTCAAAAGGCGGCTGCAGACCCCCACCCTAATCCCTGGCAAGACACCCCCAACCCTAATCCCTGGCAAGGGACACCCCCCCACCCTAATCTCTGGCATTGCACACACCCCCACCCTAATCCCTTGCAAGGCACCCACCCACCCTAATCCCTGGCAAGGCAACCCCCACCCTAATCCCTGGCAAGGCAACCCCCACCCTAATCCCTGGCAAGGGACACCCCCCCACCCTAATCTCTGGCATTGCACACACCCCCACCCTAATCCCTTGCAAGGCACCCACCCACCCTAATCCCTGGCAAGGCAACCCCCACCCTAATCCCTAGCAAGACACATTCCCCACCCTAATCCCTGGCAAGGCACACCCCCCCACCCTAATCCCTAGCAAGGCACCCCCCCACCCTAATCCCTGGCAAGGGACACCCCCACCCTAATCCCTGGCAAGGGACACCCCCACCCTAATCCCTGGCAAGGGACACCCCCACCCTAATCCCTGGCAAGGCACACCCCCCCACCCTAATCCCTAGCAAGGCACCCCCCCACCCTAATCCCTGGCAAGGGACACCCCCACCCTAATCCCTGGCAAGGGACACCCCCCCACCCTAATCTCTGGCATTGCACACACCCCCACCCTAATCCCTTGCAAGGCACCCACCCACCCTAATCCCTGGCAAGACACCCCCAACCCTAATCCCTGGCAAGGGACACCCCCCCACCCTAATCTCTGGCATTGCACACACCCCCACCCTAATCCCTGGCAAGGCAACCCCCACCCTAATCCCTGGCAAGGGACGCCCCCCACCCTAATCCCTGGGAAGGGACACCCCCCCCCCTAATCCCTGGCAAGGCACACCCCCCACCCTAATCCCTGGCAAGGCACCCCCCCACCCTAATCCCTAGCAAGGCACCCCCCCACCCTAATCCCTGGCAACACATACCCCCACCCTAATCGCTGGCAAGGGACACACCCCACCCTAATCCCTGGCAAGGTACATACCCCCACCCTAATCCCTGGCAAGGGACACCCCCCCACCCTAATCGCTGGCAAGGGACACCCCCCCACCCTAATCCCTGGCAACACATACCCCCACCCTAATCGCTGGCAAGGGACACACCCTCACCCTAATCGCTGGCAACGAACACTCCCACCCTAATCGCTGGCAAGGGTCACCCCCCCACCCTAATCGCTGGCAAGGCACACCCCCCCCACCCTAATCATTGGCAAGGCACACAGCCCCACCCTAATCCCTGGCAAGGGACACCCCCCCACCCTAATCGCTGGCAAGGGACACCCCCCCACCCTAATCCCTGGCAAGGCACACACTCCCACCCTAATCCCTGGCAAGGGACCCACCCCCACCCTAATCCCTGGCAAGGGACCCACCCCACCCTAATCGCTGGCAAGGCACACCCCCCACCCTAATCCCTGGCAAGGGACCCACCCCACCCTAATCGCTGGCAAGGCACACCCCCTCACCCTAAACATAGAAAATACAGCACAGAACAGGCCCTTCAGCCCACGATGTTGTGCCGAACCTTTGTCCTAGATTAATCATAGATTATCATTGAATTTACAGTGCAGAAGGAGGCCATTCGGCCCCCTGAGTCTGCACCGGCTCTTGGAAAGAGCACCCCACCCAAACTCAACACCTCCACCCAACACCAAGGGCAATTTTGGACACTAAGGGCAATTTATCATGGCCAATCCACCTACCCTGCACATCTTTGGACTGGGAGGAAACCGGAGCACCCGGTGGAAACCCACGCAGACACGGGGAGGACGTGCAGACTCCGCACAGACAGTGACCCAAGCCGGAATCGAACCTGGGACCCTGGAGCTGTGAAGGAATTGTGCTATCCACAATGCTACCGTGCTGTCCTTAAAAACAAATAAATCTACACTATATCATTTTACCGTAATCCATGTACCTATCCAATAGCTGCTTGAAGGTCCCTAATGTTTCCGATTCAACTACTTCCACAGGCAGTGCATTCCATGCCCCCACTACTCTCTGGGTAAAGAACCTACCTCTGATATCCCTCCTATATCTTCCACCTTTCACCTTAAATTTATGTCCCCTTGTAATGGTTTGTTCCACCCGGGGAAAAAGTCTCTGACTGTCTACTCTATCTATTCCCCTGATCATCTTATAAACCTCTATCAAGTCGCCCCTCGTCCTTCTCTGTTCTAATGAGAAAAGGCCTAGCACCCTCAACCTTTCCTCGTAAGACCTACTCTCCATTCCAGGTAACATCCTGGTAAATCTTCTCACCTTTTCCAAAGCTTCCACATCCTTCCTAAAATGAGGTGACCAGAACTGTACACAGTACTCCAAATGAGGCCTTACCAAAGTTTTGTACAGCTGCATCATCACCTCACGGCTCTTAAATTCAATCCCTCTGTTAATGAACGTGAGCACACCATCGGCCTTCTTCACAGCTCTATCCACTTGAGTGACAACTTTCAAAGATGTATGAACATAGACCCCAAGATCTCTCTGCTCCTCCACATTGCCAAGAACTCTACCGTTAACCCTGTATTCCGCATTCATATTTGTCCTTCCAAAATGGACAACCTCACACTTTTCAGGGTTAAACTCCATCTGCCACTTCTCAGCCCAGCTCTGCATCCTATCTATGTCTCTTTGCAGCCGACAACAGCCCTCCTTACTATCCACAACTCCACCAATCTTCGTATCGTCTGCAAATTTACTGACCCACCCTTCAACTCCCTCATCCAAGTCATTAATGAAAATCACAAACAGCAGAGGACCCAGAACTGATCCCTGCGGTACGCCACTGGTTCCTGGGATCCAGGCTGAATATTTGCCATCCACCACCACTCTCTGACTTCTATCGGTTAGCCAGTTCGTTATCCAACTGGCCAAATTTCCCACTATCCCATGCCTCCTTACTTTCTGCAGAAGCCTACCATGGGGAACCTTATCAAATGCCTTACTAAAATCCATGTACACTACATCCACTGCTTTACCTTCATCCACATGCTTGGTCACCTCCTCAAAGAATTCAATAAGATTTGTAAGGCAAGACCTACCCCTCACAAAACCGTGCTGACTATCCCTAATCAAGCAGTGTCTTGCCAGATGCTCAGAAATCCTATCCTTCAGTACCCTTTCCATTACTTTGCCTACCACCGAAGTAAGACTAACTGGCCTGTAATTCCCAGGGTTATCCCTAGTCCCTTTTTTGAACAGGGGCACGACATTCGCCACTCTCCAATCCCCTGGTACCACCCCTGTTGACAGTGAGGACGAAAAGATCATTGCCAACGGCTCTGCAATTTCATCTCTTGCTTCCCATAGAATCCTTGGGTATATCCCGTCAGGCCCGGGGGACTTGTCTATCCTCAAGTTTTTCAAAATGCCCAACACATCTTCCTTCCTAACAAGTATTTCCTCGAGCTTACCAGTCTGTTTCACACTGTCCTCTCCAACAATATCGCCCCTCTCATTTGTAAATACAGAAGAAAAGTACTCGTTCAAGACCTCTCCTATCTCTTCAGACTCAATACACAATCTCCCGCTACCGCCCTTGATCGGACCTACCCTCGCTCTAGTCATTCTCATATTTCTCACATATGTGTAAAAGGCCTTGGGGTTTTCCTTGATCCTACCCGCCAAAGATTGTTCATGCCGTCTCTTAGCTCTCCTAATCCCTTTCTTCAGTTCCCTCCTGGCTATCTTGTATCCCTCCAATGCCCTGTCTGAACCTTGTTTCCTCAGCCTTACATAAGTCTTCTTTTTCCTCTTAACAAGATATTCAACCTCTCTTGTCAACCATGGTTCCCTCACTCGACCATCTCGTCCCTGCCTGACAGGGACATACATATCAAGGACACGTAGTACCTGTTCCTTGAACAAGTTCCACATTTCACTTGTGTCCTTCCCTGACAGCCTATGTTCCCAACTTATGCACTTCAATTCTTGTCTGACAACATCGTATTTACCCTTCCCCCAATTGTAAACCTTGCCCTGTTGCACGCACCTATCCCTCTCCATTACTAAAGTGAAAGTCACAGAATTGTGGTCACTATCTCCAAAATGCTCCCCCACTAACAAATTTATCACTTGCCCTGGTTCATTACCAAGTACTAAATCCAATATTGCCCCTCCTCTGGTTGGACAATCTACATACTGTGTTAAAAAAGCTTCCTGGACACACTGCACAAACACCACCCCATCCAAACTATTTGATCGAAAGAGTTTCCACTCAATATTTGGGAAGTTAAAGTCGCCCATGACTACTACCCTATGACTTCTGCACCTTTCCAAAATCTGTTTCCCAATCTGTTCCTCCACATCTCTGCTACTATTGGGGGGCCTATAGAAAACTCCGAACAAGGTGACTGCTCCTTTCCTATTTCTGACTTCAACCCATACTACCTCATTAGGGTGATACTCCTCGAACTGCCTTTCTGCAGCTGTTATACTATCTCTAATTAATAATGCCACCCCCCCCACCTCTTTTACCACCCTCCCTAATCTTATTGAAACATCTATAACCAGGGACCTCCAACAACCATTTCTGCCCCTCTTCTATCCAAGTTTCCGTGATGGCCACCACATCGTAGTCCCAAGTACCGATCCATGCCTTAAGTTCACCCACCTTATTCCTGATGCTTCTTGCGTTGAAGTATACACACTTCAACCCATCTCCGTGCCTGCAAATACTCTCCTTTGTCAGTGTTCCCTTCCCCACTGCCTCATTACATGCTTTGGCGTCCTGAATATCGGCTACCTTAGTTGCTGGACTACAAATCCGGTTCCCATTCCCCTGCCAAATTAGTTTAAACCCTCCCGAAGAGTACTAGAAAACCTCCCTCCCAGGATATTGGTGCCCCTCTGGTTCAGATGCAACCCGTCCTGCTTGTACAGGTCCCACCTTCCCTGGAATACGCTCCAATTATCCAAATACCTGAAGCCCTCCCTCCTACACCATTCCTGCAGCCACGTGTTCAACTGCACTCTCTCCCTATTCCTAGCCTCGCTATCACGTGGCACCGGCAACAAACCAGAGATGACAACTCTGTCTGTCCTGGCTTTTAACTTCCAGCCTAACTCCCTAAACTTGTTTATTACCTCCACACCCTTTTCCTACCTATGTCGTTGGTACCAATGTGCACCACGACTTCTGGCTGCTCGCCCTCCCCCTTTAGGATCCTGTAGACTCGATCCGAGACATCCCTGGCCCTGGCACCCGGGAGGCAACATACCTTCCGGGAGTCTCGCCCGCGACCACAGAATCTCCTATCTATTCCCCTAACCATTGAATCTCCTACAACTATTGCTTTTCTATTCTCCCCCCCTTCCCTTCTGAGCCCCAGAGCCAGACTCAGTGCCAGAGACCTGGCCGTTAGGGCCTTCCCCCGGTAGGTCATCCCCCCCAACAGCATCCAAAACGGTATACTTGTTTTGAAGGGGAATGGCCACGAGGGATCCCTGCACTGTCTGCCTGTTTGTTTTTTTCCCCCTGACGGTAACCCAGCTATTCTTGTCCTGGACCTTGGGTGTGGTTACCTCCCTGTAACTCTTCTCAATCACCCCCTCTGCCTCCCGGATGATCCGAAGTTCATCCATCTTCAGCTCCAGTTCCCTAACACGGTCTTTGAGGAGCTGAAGTTGGGTGCACTTCCCGCAGGTATAGTCAGCGGGGACACCGGTGGTATCCCTCACCACCCACATCCTACAGGAGGAGCATGTAACTGGCCTAGCCTCCATCCCCTCTTACCTGACAGAATATAGCTGCCCTGTGGACTAACTAGATCTCCGCCCTCCGACTCTGCTCCCAGTCAGCTACACTTTCTGTAAACTCCTGGCTCTCTTCTCACTCTTTGCGGAAATGTCGGAAACAAAATGAAAGGAACACCTTACTCCCTCCTCACCTAACTCCCTCGGTCACCAAACTCTTACTATAGCACTCAAAATGCACCAAATTCAGCACTCCCTCGGTCACCAAACTCTTACTATAGCACTCAAAATGCACCAAATTCAGCACTCAGTGCAAACAAAGTCTGTACTGTAGGGGATCACTTTTATACTGTGAATCTAGCCTCTGAAAACTGGCCTAATCCAATTAACTAATTAACAAGCTCCAGCTGCAAGTGCCTACAAGTAGAAGCCTGTTTAAAGCTGATTGAAAATTCACCTTCTTCTAAACCAAACAGCAACTTTTAAGTTAATTAACTAAATAAAAGAAAGACTAAACTTTAGATAAAAATGAAGCCTTATACTCCCTCGGTCACCAAACTCTCACTATCGCACTCAAATGCACCAAATTCAGCACTCAGTGCAAAACCCTGGCAAGGCACCCCCCCACCTAATCGCTGGCAAGGCACACTCCCACCCTAATACCTGGCAAGGGACACCCACCCACCCTAATCCCTGGCAATGTACACCCCCCACCCTAATCCCTGGCAAGGCACCCCCCACCCTAATCCCTGGCAAGGCACCCCCCACCCTAATCCCTGGCAAGGAACATACCTCCACCCTAATCGCTGGCAAGGCACCCCCCCCACCCTAATCGCTGGCAAGGCACCCCCCCCCACCCTAATCGCTGGCAAGGGACACACCCCCACCCTAATCCGGCAAGGCACACACCCCAGACTAATCGCTGGCAAGGGACACACCCCCACCCTAATCCCTGGCAAGGGACACCCCCCCCACCCTAATCCGGCAAGGCACACACCCCAGACTAATCCCTGGCAAGGGACACACTCCCATCCTAATCGCTGGCAAGAGACACCCCCCCACACTAATCGCTGGCAAGGGACACACCCCCACCCTAATCCCTAGCAAGGGACACACCCCACCCTAATCCCTAGCAAGGGACACACCCCCACCCTAATCCCTGGCAAGGGACACACCCCCACCCTAATCGCTGGCAAGGGACAGACCCCCACCCTAATCGCTGGCAACGCACACCCCCCACCCTAATCGCTGGCAAAGCACCCCCCACCCTAATCGCTGGCAAGGCACCCCCCACCCTAATCGCTGGCAAGGCACCCCCCCCACCCTAATCGCTGGCAAGGGACACACCCCCACCCTAATCTCTGGCAAGGGACACACCCCCACCCTAATCTCTGGCAAGGCACACCCCCCCACCCTAATCCCTGGCAAGGCACACTCCCCCACCCTAATCGCTGGCAAGGGACACACCCCCACCCTAATCTCTGGCAAGGCACACCCCCCACCCTAATCCCTGGCAAGGGACACACCCCACCCTAATCCCTAGCAAGGGACACACCCCCACCCTAATCCCTGGGAAGGGACACACCCCACCCTAATCGCTGGCAAGGCACACCCCCCCACCCTAATCCCTGGCAAGGGACACACCCCACCCTAATCTCTGGCAAGGCCACACCCCCCCACCCTAATCGCTGGCAAGGGACACACCCCACCCTAATCCCGAGCAAGGCACACCCCCCCACCCTAATCCCTAGCAAGGGACACACCCCCACCCTAATCCCTGGCAAGGGACACACCCCACCCTAATCGCTGGCAAGGCACACCCCCCCCACCCTAATCGCTGGCAAGGGACACACCCCCACCCTAATCCCTGGCAACGCACAGCCCCCACCCTAATCGCTGGCAAGGCACACATCCCACCCTAATCCCTGGCAAAGGACCGCTCCCCGCACACCCTAATCCCTGGCAATGCATCCCCCCACCCTAATCGCTGGCAAGGGACACCCCCACCCTAATCGCTGGCAAGGGACACCCCCACCCTAATCCCTGGCAACGCACACCCCCCACCCTAATCGCTGGCAAGGCACACATCCCACCCCAATCCCTGGCAAGGGACCCCTCCCCGCACACCCTAATCCCTGGCAAGGGACACACCCCCACCCTAATCGCTGGCAAGGGACAGACCCCCACCCTAATCCCTGGCAAGGCACCCACCCCCACCCTAATCGCTGGCAAGGGACAGACCCCCACCCTAATTGCTGGCAAGGGAGACACCCCCACCCTAATCGCTGGCAAGGCACACACCCCAGACTAATCCCTGGCAAGGGACACCTCCCCCCCACCCTAATCCCTGGCAAGGGACACCTCCCCCCCACCCTAATCCCTGGCAAGGGACACACCCCACCCTAATCGCTGGCAAGGCACCCCCCACCCTAATCGCTGGCAAGGGACACACCCCCACCCTAATCGCTGGCAAGGCACACACCCCAGACTAATCCCTGGCAAGGGACACACCCCCACCCTAATCCCTGGCAAGGGGCACATCCCCCACCCTAATCGCTGGCAAGGCACACACCCCCCACCCTAATCCCTGGCAAGGGACACCCCCCCACCCTAATCGCTGGCAAGGGCCTGCACCCCGAAACCCTTTATACAGTCACTGTATCTCAGAAATACACATAGAATCATAGAATTCACAGTGCAGAAGGAGGCCACTCGGCCCATCGAGTCTGCACCGGCTCTTGGAAAGAGCACCCTACCCAAGGTCCTCACCTCCACCCTATCCCCATAACTCAGTAACCTCACCCAACACTAAGGGCAATTTTGGACACTAAGGGCAATTTATCACGGCCAATCCACATAACCTGCACATCTTTGGACTGTGGGAGGAAACCGGAGCACCCGGAGGAAACCCACGCACACACGGGGAGGATGTGCAGACTCCGCACAGACACCCAGGCCGGAATCGAACCTGGGACCCTGGAGCTGTGTAGCAATTGTGCTATCCACAATGCTACCGTGCTGCCCCCCTCACAATAAAGTGAAAGTATTCTCATTTACGCCCCTAAACTCTTTAAAAAGTCAGATAGCATGTCAGGTTTAAATGTTTGTGAGATGAAGATAAAAGTGGTCCTTTTAAAGTGGTAGAAACCTTTGAAGTGGTTTTCGCATATTCAATTTCATTTGAAATTATAGACGTTGGTTGTGTGCCGAGAATGCTGAACGCTTTGTTCTGCATTGTTCACATTAAATCTCTGCTGATAGAGTTTTGATTGCCAGGTTGAGGCAGTTTCAAACGGGAGATTGAGATTGTTTATTTTTATAGCTCTGCAAGGATTCAGGAATTCAGGACAGCAGGTCCTTTGTTCTCAAGTGCTTCCTAGGAAGTGCAGTGACGGCCCCCACAACGGCACTTTTACCATCATCTCACTGACCATTAAACTTGGCATACGAACAGACTTTTTAAAGGGTTTTGGGGAACAGATGGAAACACATTTACTTTGTTGTGAGAAAGGTTTAATTTTTTGCGTACTGACTGGCTGCTGAAACGGTTTAAAGGCTGCAGATGGGGGGAGTAGCCAAACCAGCCCCATCCCAGGAAGGACTCCCGACCTGTGCCTCTCCAGCCCAGCGGAAGCCCCTCTGACCACCACCTCCCCTGAAGGACCCCCCTCGGTACCCTGGCAGCAATTGTTGGGAGGGTGCTTATCACCTTGCCGCCCCTCGGAGTGTAAGGTTCCAGATCCACCTTCCTCAGGATTTGCACCAATTCATGCCAGTGGGTTTCTCGGCTGGCGGGGGGTGGCAGGGGCTGAAGGAGCAGCCCAGCTGGATAATGAGGCAGGCGCTGCCCGTTACTGAGATGTAAAATGGCTCCAGTGAGCTATTTGCATAGTCTCGCCGGGTCAGTACGGAAAGCTCAACGGGAACGTGGGGAAACCCGCTATGGCCGGAGGAGCGGGCACAGAGACCCCGGCAGGTCTGTGACCCGCCGTGAATCCTGACTTTGGCCCGACGCGCTGTTCTGTGGCCGATCACAAATCCCGCCTCGAGTGGGTGGAACTGCAGTATCACAGCTGTAGGTTTTAAGAAGCCTCTTAAGATGTCAATTACTCTGCAAAAGAAAGAAAGTATGAATGAAAGGGAGAAAGGCAGAATGAAAGACTTGTATTTAGAAACCGTCTTCCATGACCTTCGGATGTGCTAAAGTGCTTTACAGTCAATTAACTACTTTTGCAGCATAGCCACTGCTGTAATGTAGGAAACCAATATTAACTGGATTGGCCATGCTAAATTGCCCCTTAGTGTCCAAAAGCTTAGGTGGGGATGGGGTGGGGGCGTGGGCCGAGGTCGGGTGGACCTTTGGAGGGTCTGTGCACACTCGATGGGCTGAATTGCCTCCTTGGAGGCCGTTCTCAATGGATTCTATGAAGTATCTCTAACTGATGTACGGGGTGATAATGAATCTACATGCAAAGCCATTCAATCAGAAAAAGAAAACAAATTAATAAAAGTCATTCTGTATCCAATGTTATTCCAAGTGTAAAGAGACTGAATCATAAAGAAAGGTTTGGGGATGAGAAATGGATGGTGCCGTGACCGATTTTTGGATGGCACAGCCTGAAAGTGATGGGCAGGAGAAACGTACACGTGGCAAGTGGCCAAATATGCCCCCCGTTCACAAGGTCAGTCTGTCCCATGTGAACAAACTAAGAGTTTAAAATGTGCATACGTGAGTGTGGAACTTGGAGAGACTGCAGTGATACTGTGCATTCTGTTGAAACATCGATGCGCGATTTGAACTCCTCTTGCTGAGTAAAACGGTGCGGTAAGATGGGAGGGAAAGGGGGTGATAACAGAGTTGAAATTGAGATCATGGATATTTTCTTGCAGTATAAGGGTGTTTGGCATAAAAGGGGGCTGGTTTAGCACACTGGGCTAAGGCGCCGGAATGTGGCGACTAGGGGCTTTTCACAGTAACTTCATTTGAAGCCTACTTGTGACAATAAGCCATTTTCATTTCATTTCATTTCATCTAGGACTGAGGGAACAGTGCTGTGCACATTATGATGTAGAGGAACAAATGACAATGGACCAGAGACAATGCGGCAAAGTAAGAGTCTGAGAGAAGTCGGCATGTTGATAACACCTACTTCGAGATATACCTTGGAGGTATGTATATAATTCTGTGTTAACAATAAACAGTTTACTTTGAACCACGCAACCTCTAGACCTCTTACCATGACACCAAACAACCTTACAACATGGTGGTAGTAGGGATGAGACTCCGAAATCACAGAGAAGCTGGAGAAGGAACCCAGAATCTCAAGGCGTGGGGAAATTTTAAAAACTGAAACCTGAACTGAGTGAAGTACAGGTAATTTGAAGACACAGCTGGAGGTCACCGAAAGGAAGCTCCATTGCCAGACCTGATCGAATGGAGAGTCAAAGGACCTGGCCAGATCACAAAGGCTGAGCTGAAAGAAAAAGAATTGCTGAAGGTCAAAAAGAAGAAATCGCTGCGCAGTTGAAAGGCCAAACTTGATACAACGCAAAGTCAAAGGACCTGTCCTGATCACAAAAAGGTTCAGTACAATTCAGAAAAGGCTGAATTTACCTTCTCAAAAATAATCAGGGCACTAATCAAGCAGAGCATTTTGATTGTTTAACGCGCACTGCCAGAAGAATGCTGCAGTTGAGTCTGATGTCGGTGCTGCACCGTGTGGTCGTCGAGCGCAAATGGACGAAAAACAAAATTTTAAAATAGCAGCTGAAAATTACCTACCTGCCCCAAACAACCTGTTTTGAAGAATTCCTGCAGAATTGATCAGTTTAAAGAATTGAGCTCATAATCAAAGCAGGAGACGGCTAAAACTCAGCAAGCGCGGGAAGAAGAGAGAAGAGAATGGTTGCTGTGGCGCCATTTTGAATGAAGAAACCTAAAGGTGTCCAACCCTCTTCATTAAAAACAGCCATGGATAGCAAATTAAAACTACCAGACCAACCTGAGCTCATGCAAGGTCCAGACCACACACAGCATTGGATGTCCTGGAGAAGGACATTTTAAATTACAGGAGTACATCAGGATTAAGTAGGAAATCAAAGAAAGTGCAAGTTAATATGTTTCTGAACTTGGTGCAATTGTTGACAAGGTAATCATATGAAAAGGTCTAGTTGAATCCTTAACTACATTTGGTGAGACATTAAAAGCCTTTGACAAGTATTTTAAACTCTCGGTTGTGGAGAGCTCAGACCTTATAAAATGTAAGAACATCGCCAATAAAGTATCAAAAGGACAAGAGGACCCCAGGATGAGTGAGACAATGCTGAAGCAAAAGATAAAATGGGTGCTGACCATGTCAGCACACCGAAATGCATGAGCCAGAGTTTAGTTCAAAGGACAGAAGAGGCTGAGAAGTAGCCAAAAGGCTTAAAATGTAACCTTTAGAAAATGCTGACACAGTACCCAAACCGAAAAATAGGTAGAAGTGCAGAGCGACCAGATGGCTGTGAATGAAGGAAAGTCATCTGATGTAACACAAAAGCAATAAAACCTGCAAAACAAAAATTAAATTATTCACAGGAAAATGTTTACATTAAAGCTGAATTTAAAGATTTTGAGTGGAAGTAGAGTCTGGTACAGCAACAGGCAGAAAAGGTATTCAAATAAGTTGCTGCCCGGAAAAGCTATTTGAAGAATCAATGCATCGACCTGGAAAAACATGAGAAGTTTAAAAAGATGTTGAATACTTCTTCAGAAAAAACTGCATTGGAACTATTAGTATCATCAAAGCAATGCACTGAACCACAGAGTAAGTTGGTAGGAGATTAATAAGCAAAGAACAGAATGAAAGAACAGCTAATCATCCTTCAAGATCAAATGCAAAAGGAGTATATCACCCTTCAGCAGCATGATGGAGTAAAGATTGTCTTGAACAGTAGAATCGAAGAACATCAGAAAAAAGTTGAGGAACCTGTTGAATTAGAAGAAAACTCAAGATGAAGCAATTGAGCTTGAAAGTAAAAGTCTGCTCCGTGTGGAGAATCAACTTTCACACATGGAAGATGTGTGCTCCAATGGAAAACTAGAACCTGATGAACTCCAGGTAATAGAAGTCTTGATTATGGATAATGAAAAAAAGAATTACTGATGAATCGGGACAGGAGATTGAATGCAGATATTAACAACCAAAACTGATGAAATTCTTGAACTTTAATCCAATTTGAAGAAGGCGAAAGATTAAATATGCAGTAAGGAAGAAAAAATCCAGACTTTGAAATCAGGAAAGAAAAATTCTAAGTAACAGATTGAGAATTCTGAGGTAACATTTGTGTCACACAAGTGCCAGGCAGTGACCATCTCCAATATGAGAGGATCTAACCAGAGTCCCTTGACAAGCAATGGAATTACTATCACTGAATCCCTAATATCAACATTCTGGGGCTTACCAGTAACCAAACACTGAACTGGTCTAGCCATATAAATACTGCGGCTGCAAGAGCTGAAAAGTAACTCACCTCGTGACTCCCCAAAGCCTGTCCACCATCTCCAAGACTCGTGGCAGGAGTGTCTGGAATACTCTCCACTTGCCTGGATGAGTGTTGCTCCAACAACACTCAAGGAGCTCAACGTCATCCAAGACAAAGCAGCCCGCTTGATTACTCCCCCTTCCATAAACATTCACTCCCTCCACCAGTGACAGCCGTGCGTAGCATCTACAAGATTTACTGCAGGAACTCACCAAGGCTGATGAAACAGTACCATCCAAACCTGCGACCTCTAGAAGGACAAGGGCAGCAGGCACATGGGAATTCCAGCACCGGGGAATTTCCTTCAAGCCACACACCACCCTGACTTGGAAATATATCACCGTTCCTTCATTGCCGCCGGGTCAAAATCATGGAACTCCCTCCCTAACAGCACTGTGGGTGTACCTACACCACATAGCCTACAGTGGTTCAAGGCAGCTCACCACCACCTTCTCAAGGGCAATTAAGGGAGGGCCATAAATGCTGGCTAGCCAATGATGTCCACATCCGATAAACAAATTAAAAAAACAATGTTCCTGCATTCAATGCCCCTACTAATAAAGCTCAGGATATCCTGCACCTTCAATGTACATATATGCCAGGTCCCTCTGCTCCTGCACCCCCTCTAGTGTTGTACATTTCCTCCACATTCCACCAACCAAAATGAATGACTTTGTATTTCTCTATATTACATTTAATCTGCCATTAACCTGTCTAAATCTTTTTGAATTTCTGCACTATCGCCCTCGCAGTTCCCAATACTTCCATCCGGACAGAATACTCCAGTAGAGGCCAAACCAGTATTTTTAAGGATGAATACATAGTGGTCAGCACTGTTGCTTCACAGCGCCGGGGTCCCAGATTCGATTCCCGGTTTGGGTCACTGTCTGTGCGGAGTCTGCATGTTCTCCCCGTGTCTGTGTGGGTTTCCTCCGGGTGCTCCGGTTTCCTCCCACAAGTCCCGAAAGACGTGCTTGTTAGGTGAATTGGACATTCTGAATTCTCCCTCAGGGTACCCGAACAGGTGCTGGAGTGTGGCGACTAGGGGCTTTTCACAATAACTTAATTGCAGTGTTAATGTAAGCCTACTTGTGACAATAAAGATTCTTCTTATTATTATATTCTATGGCCCTATTAATATTATCTAGGATACTATATGAATTCATAGAATTCGTACAGTGCAGAAGGAGGCCATTTGGCCCTTTTTCGTCAGTATTCACTCAGGAAAAAGATAATGTTGTGGAGGAGAATGCTGAGCCCCAGGCTAATAGAATAGATGGCATTGAGGTACGTAGGGAAGAGGTGTTGGCAATTCTGGACAGGCTGAAAATAGATAAGTCCCCGGGACCTGATGGGATTTATCCTAGGATTCTATGGGAGGCCAGGGAAGAGATTGCTGGACCTTTGGCTTTGATTTTTATGTCATCATTGGCTACAGGAATAGTGCCAGAGGACTGGAGGACAGCAAATGTGGTCCCTTTGTTCAAAAAGGGGAGCAGAGACAACCCCGGCAACTATAGGCCGGTGAGCCTCACGTCTGTAGTGGGTAAAGTCTTGGAGGAGATTATAAGAGACAAGATTTATAATCATCTAGATAGGAATAATATGATCAGGGATAGTCAGCATGGCTTTGTGAAGGGTAGGTCATGCCTCACAAACCTTATTGAGTTCTTTGAGAAGGTGACTGAACAGGTAGACGAGGGTAGAGCAGTTGATGTGGTGTATATGGATTTCAGCAAAGCGTTTGATAAGGTTCCCCACGGTAGGCTATTGCAAAAAATACGGAGGCTGGGGATTGAGGGTGATTTAGAGATGTGGATCAGAAATTGGCTAGCTGAAAGAAGACAAAGGTGGTGGTTGATGGGAAATGTTCAGAATGGAGTACAGTCACAAGTGGAGTACCACAAGGATCTGTTCTGGGGCCGTTGCTGTTTGTCATTTTTATCAATGACCTAGAGGAAGGCGCAGAAGGGTGGGTGAGTAAATTTGCAGACGATACTAAAGTCGGTGGTGTTGTCGATAGTGTGGAAGGATGTAGCAGATTACAGAGGGATATAGATAAGCTGCAGAGCTGGGCTGAGAGGTGGCAAATGGAGTTTAATGTCGAGAAGTGTGAGGTGATTCACTTTGGAAGGAATAACAGGAATGCGGAATATTTGGCTAATGGTAAAGTTCTTGAAAGTGTGGATGAGCAGAGGGATCTAGGTGTCCATGTACATAGATCCCTGAAAGTTGCCACCCAGGTTGATAGGGTTGTGAAGAAGGCCTATGGAGTGTTGGCCTTTATTGGTAGAGGGATTGAGTTCCGGAGTCGGGAGGTCATGTTGCAGCTGTACAGAACTCTGGTATGGCCGCATTTGGAGTATTGCGTACAGTTCTGGTCACCGCATTATAGGAAGGACGTGGAGGCTTTGGAGCGGGTGCAGAGGAGATTTACCAGGATGTTGCCTGGTATGGAGGGAAAATCTTATGAGGCAAGGCTGATGGACTTGAGGTTGTTTTCGTTGGAGAGAAGAAGGTTAAGAGGAGACTTAATAGAGGCATACAAAATGATCAGGGTTTGGATAGGGTGGACAGTGAGAGCCTTCTCCCGCGGATGGATATGGCTGGCACGAGGGGACATAACTTTAAACTGAGGGGTAATAGATATAGGACAGAGGTCAGAGGTAGGTTCTTTTCGCAAAGAGTAGTGAGGCCGTGGAATGCCCTACCTGCTACAGTGGTGAACTCGCCAACATTGAGGGCATTTAAAAGTTTATTGGATAAACATATGGATGATAATGGCATAGTGTAGGTTGGATGGCTTTTGTTTCGGTGCAACATCGTGGGCCGAAGGGCCTGTACTGCGCTGTATTGTTCTATGTTCTATGTTCTATGAGTCGGCACCGATCCTCTGAAAAGCACCCCACCATGTCCCACTACCCCACCCTGTTCCCATCATCCCACCTAACTTTTGGACACTAAGGGGCAATTTTATGTTGGCCAATCCTCCTAACCTGCACATCTTCGGACTGTGGGAGGGATCCGGAGCACCCGGAGGAAAGCCACGTGGACGCGTGGAGAACGTGCAGACTCCGCACACATAGACATCGAAGGTCGGATCGAACCCGGGTACCTGGCGCTGTGAGGCAGCAGTGCTAACCACTGGACCACCGTGCCGCCATATGCTTTGTTAACCACTCTCACAACCTGCCCGTCCACCTTCAATGATGCATGCACATGTGCTCCCAGGTCCCTCTTTCATTTTATTTTGTCTCTTCGTTCGCCCTACCAAACTGAATCACTTCACACTCCTCCGCATTAAATTTAATCTCCCATTAGTCTGCACATTCCAAGAGCTTTATAGACAATTAAATACTCTGGAATTGCAAATGCAGCAGTGAATCTGCACCCAGCAAGTTCCCATAAACAGCAAGAGAAGACCACAAGACATAGAAGCAGAATTAGGCCACTCGGCCCATCGAGTCTGCTCCGCCATTCAATCATGGCTGATATTTTTCCCATCCCCATTCTCCTACCTTCTCCCCATAACCCCTGATCCCCTTATTAATCAAGAACCTATCTATCTCTGTCTTAAAGACACTCAGTGAATTGGCCTCCACAGCCTTCTGCGGCAAAGATTCACCCCCCTCTGGCTGAAGAAATTCCTCCTCATCTCTGTTTTAAAGGATCGTCCCTTTAGTCTGAGATGGTGTCCTCTGGTTCTAGTTTTTCCTACAAGTGGAAACATCCTCTCCACATCCACTCTATCCAGGCCTCGCAGTATCCTGTAAGTTTCAATAAAGATCCCCTCTCATCCTTCGAAACTCCAACGAGTACAGACCCAGAGTCCTCAACCGTTCCTCATACGACAAGTTCTTCATTCCAGGGATCATTCTTGTGAACCTCCTCTGGACCCTTTCCAAGGCCAGCGCATCCTTCCTTAGATATAGGGCCCAAAACTGCTCACAACACTCCAAATGGGGTCTGATCAGAGCCTGATACAGCCTCAGAAGTACATCCCTGGTTGGTTTTTTATGTTTCTACGATATTGAGAGAGGGATAAAGACGGAGCAGAGCACCGGGGAGAAAGTGCTAACACATAAAATACTGATTAACAAAATTGGTTTTAAGGAACAGGAGGCTCAGTGTCTGATTGGATTTAAAAACTGGTTTAAGGATAGAAAGGAACAAGGTGCTAAACGTGTTTTGGTCAGACTAGAGGTAAGTGCTCATACCACTGTTTAGGTGACTTGGATCTTAGTCTGTAGAATAACATTTTGAAATTTGCCAAAGATACAGAAATTGGCAATGTGGCAAATAGTGAGGACAATATGAACTGCCAGGAACAGAATATAGGCTGGCAGAATGGGCAGGCAGAGGAATAGCAAGTAGCGTGAGGCGACACATTTTTGCAGGAGGGATAGGGAGAGGCAATGTAGACTTAATGGCACAGTTCAAAAGAGTATCCAGGGCCAGAGGGATCCAGGGTTGCATGTGCACGATCTTTGAAGGTTGTATGATATATTGACACAGTTATTAGCAAAGCATATGTGACAGGGCAGCACGATGGTGCAGTGGTTAGCACTGCTGCCTCACAGCGCTGAGGACCAGGGCTCGATCCCGGTCCAGGGTCACTGTCCGTGTGGAGTTTGCACATTCTCCCCGTGTCTGTGTGGGTTTCACCCCACAACCCAAAGATGTGCAGGGTAGGTGGGTTGGCCACGCTAAATTGCCCCTTAATTGGAACAAAATAATTGGGTACTCTAAATTTATTTTTAAAAAGCAAAGCATATGAGAATGTAGGCTTCATAAATAGAGGCGTTGAGGCCAAAAATCGGAAGGTCTCATTGGATCTTTATAAAACTCTGGTTAGGCCCCAACTAGAGTATTGTGTCCGGTTCTTTTTTTAAATTCTTTTACGTGATGTGGGCATCGCAGGCTGTGCCAACATTTATTGCCCATCCCTAATGGCCCTTGAGGGGGGCATTTAAGAGTCAAAAGCATTGCTCTGGACCTGGAGCCACATGTACACCAGATCAGGCAAGGACATCCGGTTTCCTGCACTAAACGGCATTACTGAACCAGATGGGTTTTTATCACCAACCAGCTTCATGTGGACCTTTAGTTCCAAATTTTTAGTCAAATGTCACCATCTGCCTTGATGAGATTTGAACCCTTTCCCCAGACACATTACCCTGTGTCATTGGATTATTAGCCCAGTGACAATTTCACAATGCCACTTCCTCCCCTGGTCACCACACTTTAGGAAGGATGGGTGGATCATTGAGAGGGTGCAGAGGAGATTCACCAGAGTGGTTCCAGGGATGAGGGAGTTTTAGTTTTAAGGTTAGGTTGGAGGAGCTGGGGTTGTTCCCCTTGGAGCAGAGGAGATTATGGGACATTTAATAGAGGTGGACAAGTTAATGACAGGCTTAGATAAGATGGACAAGGAAAACATCTTCCCAATTTCTGATGATACAAGGACTCGTGGACACAGCTTTAAGGTTTTGGGCAAGTGATGTGGGGGGGGGGAATGTGAACAGCAGCATTTTTACACAGCGATGATAATGACCTGGAACGCACTGCCCAAAAGGATGGTGGATGCAGAAACAATCTCAAAAGGAAATTGGATGAGCACTTGAAGAAAATGAACTTGCAGGATTACAGGGATTAAGCAGGGGAATTGGGACTGGCTGGATTGCTCCGTGAGGGAATAGCATGGACTGAACGGGCCAAATAGCCTCCTGCCACATTGTAATTCTGACTCTATGACATCTGTAGTTTGGTGTTCGATTCATTTCTAGCCTCTGAAATGTTTTCAATGATTGTGTATTAAATAAAAGCTTTCAAACCACCATTTGTTTTGGTATTTTTGTCTGATTGACATATTATACAACTAAATTTAGCTCCTTCACTGCTTATAGAAAATATATGCAAGTGAACACCTATATGCATCAAGTGCAGAAACTCAGCCCAGTTAGCCTGTGCTGAAGTTTATGTCCCACGTGGAACTCCTCCCACCCCCTCTTCATCACACCCCACCCAGATTTCCTTCTATTCCTTCCTCTCTCATGTGTTCATTCGGCTTGCCCTTAAGTACATCCATATTGTTCACCTCAACTACCCTCTGGGCCAGTGAGTTCCATATTCTCACCACTGTCTCGGTGACAATCTTTTCTCTGAATTCCCAATTGGATTTATCCATGACCATTTATATGCCCCCTGGTTTGGTCTCCTCCATGAGCAGATACCTCTAATCTATAAGTAAATATCTTCTTGACATCTACCTTACAGTATCCTTTCATAATTAGCCACATCTCTTTCATAAGGTCACGAAGAAGTCTGCATCACGTAGTTCAAAGAAATGGAGTTTATTTACAATAACTATTTTTCCATCACACGGTTGATCCCTATTGGGTCTGCCTTCATGGTGCCAAGCTGGCCGGTTTTATGTAGCCTACATTGTAGACATTGTTTAGAGGTTCCTCTACCCCTATAATGGGGGAGCTGGTATTCTGCAAGGTCCACGGGGAAGTTCATTGTTCCCACCCTATAAGATACTTGTAGGTTATAACATCTCAATCAGGTCACCCCCCTCAGCCTTCGCTTTACTAGAGAAAGGTGTCCGGCCTGTTATTTGTAAAGAATTGATGAGAGCCGTTAAGCAATGATCAGTTTAATGTTGTTTTTATTTTATTGAACAAAGTTACCCCTCCCCGATGTTGTGACTCAAGTGCATTGGAGTAGGGGGGGAGGTTCTGACATATCTATATTTCACACCAGCAGAAGTTTTTGTCCTTTGGGATAGAAATCGACTGAATAAACATGAGAGATCACCACTCCAAACTGGAACTTTCCTCTTCCTAAACAGCTCCTTACTTTCGGAGATATTCCCTTTACAGACTATAGGTAATGGGGTGGCAGAGTGGGTGACACGGTGGCACAATGGGCGGTGACACAGTGGTTAGCGCTGCTGCCTCACAGTGCCAGGGACGCAGGTTCAATTCCGGCCTCGGGCGACTGTCTGTGTGGAGTTTGCACTTTCTCCCCGTGGCTGCGTGGGTTTCCTCCGGGTGCTCCTGTTTCCTCCCACAGTCCAAAGATGTGCAGGTTAGGCGGATTGGCCATGATCAATTATCCCTTGGCGTCCAAAGGTGTGTAGATTAGGCATAGGTTATTGAGGATGGGGTGGGGGAGTGAGCCTGGGTAGGGTGCTCTTTCAGAAGGTAGGTGCAGACTCGATGGGCCGAATGGCTTCCTTCTGCACTGCCGGGATCTTATATTAAAAAAAAGTTAAAAATAAAGACTAAAGATTGAGTGACGTTGCCATCCCATGAAAAAAATGAAAATAAATGTTCCAATGATTTCTCATAAAACTTAAAAATCACTGCCTCTTGATTGTGTTATTATTTATTATTTATTATTTATTATTTATTATTTATTATTTATTACTATCAGGGTTTCTTTTAAAAGGAATTGCTTGTATTTTTTTCCACTTGATAGTGTTTGCAGAATCCCACTCCAGCAGACAGCTGTTTTATAATTGTTCTAATGATTTCACCACTTAAGCTGCAATGACTAATTTTATGAAGCCCTGCTTCATAATTTGTGGTATTTTGACCACTGTTAACATTTTGACTGGGTCACTGGTACAGAAAACAATGGAAATGTCTCTCCCGTTAATCTCCGCCATTAACAGAAATTTTCAGCCATTCTAACAGTATTCTGCTAATACAGCAGGAACAGAGGGCCCTCCTTCTGTGCCTTTATCCCTGTTGTCAGGTGTTGCAATTTTACACTTGACTGAATCAGACAACCAATCTTCTTCGAACTGCCTAGATTCAAATTTTCAGATAATTTGAGTGGTGTACAATGGGAGGAAAAGTTCCAGCAGCTTTTGTCTCCAGTCCGTCAGTGTGTGTCGGGGTGATTGTCCCTCTTAGTGGCGACAGCCACAGATCATTCGGATTCTGAAACTTGCAGTTCGCACCTTCGGAGGCAAAGACCGAGTAGGTTGCAATAAAAAAATAAGCTGGATGGAGCTGAGCTTTCCTCCACGATTATCTAATGATTTAAAACAAGCTGGGCAAGAACCAATTGCTGTGTTCTGGAGGGAGTAGGTGAGGGGCGGAGGGTTGGTTTTGGGGGCAACGTTCCATTCCGCAAAATACACCTGAAGGACATCCTATGTGATTTGGGCATGACTATTTTTCAGGCACCCCTGATGTTTACGTATGAAAATGGAAGGCCTAACATCTGTTTACCGGCCCACTCTGGGAAACTGATTAGCGATGACCAGGCTGGAATGGGGCCTGCTCTGCTCGAGATTCTCCTGCTCAGATACCACCAATGAATGGTGAGCTAAAGAATTTCAGAACGGATTCTGGTGGAGACAAGAGGAGTTGGAGAGCTGTCCTGATTCCAAATGTAGCTTCCTCCAGTTACTGTCCACGCCCACCTCCCCACCCGCAGCCTTTGGGCTCCCGACAGCAAAGCGAGTGGCACGGCGCTGATCTCCCTCAAATGAAGGAGCACTCTTTGGTGCAACGTAGGCCCTGAAGTAATGTGAAAGATCATTGGCGTCCCTCTGGGGCCAGATTCTGGCCTCCTGGTCTGAGGGACACAGTGACCATTCCAGGTTTAAAAACTAGCTTCAGGGAAGTGCCAACGCCAATGACCACATTATTCAGCTGCCTCAGCAAATGAGAATTGTTGAGTAATTCTGCAAAGGACTCTCAGCAAGTACAAGGCAAGAATCACCACAGCTCGTGCCTGTATACTAAACGTCACCCACACACCACCCTTCAAAGTTTCCATCTGAATAATTATAACTGGACCTTAGCAGTGTGTGCACATGATCCATGACCATAAAAGCGTAGTCTTGTGTCAGCTTTGTCTCAGGGTATCACACTCTCGCCTCAGAATCAGAGGCTATTAATTCAAGGCCCACTCCTGAGTTAGGAGTGCATAATGAAGGCTGAATCTCCAGCGCCCTAATGAGGGAGTGCGGTACTACCTTTCAAATGTGTAGTATTTGAAAGTTAAACCGAGGCACCTGAGCTGATCAAAAACATCCCATGACCTTAATTTCACAGAATCACAGGATACTACAGTGCAGAAGAGTCTCTTTGGCCCATCGAGTCTGCACCGACGCATGAAAGGCCCTGACCTGCCCACCTAATTACACTTGCCAGCACTGGGCCACAGCCGTGAATGTGATGACGTGACAGGTGCTCATCTAGGTACTTGTTTTGTTTACAATTAAGGGGCAATTTAGCGTGGCCAATCCACCGACCCTGGACATCGTTGGGTTGTGGGGGTGAGAACCACGCAGACCCGGAGGGGGGGTGAAAGCTCCACACGGACAGTGACCCGGGGCCGGGATCGAACCCAGGTCCTCGGCGCCGTGAGGCAGCAGTGATAACCACTGTGCCACCGTGCTGCCCCATCCAGGTAGTTTTTAAAGTATGTGAGGCAATCTACCACCTTTACAGGCAGGACATGCCAGACCATCAATTTGAAGAAGAGCAGCAGGTATTCCTGATGTCCTGGTGTTATGGGCCAGTGTTTAGAAAACTCCAAGGTATTTTATGGAGTTCACCTGACCTCTAACTGTTTATTGATTTTGGTTACGATGAGCACACGGACCTTTCGGCTGTTATTCAACATGGTTTAGGTGCTTTTAATCAAAAAAAAACACGCTTTATTCTAAGGATTTAGTTAACATTTGTATAAACACACACAGTAAGAATTTACATCAATGACAAACATTAAAACCCCACACAGCTACAGAAATCTATGTATTATCGTTAATGAATTCCCCCTTAACTGTTCCAATTCAATAATAAAATCCAAGTAAAACCAGAAACCCCTTTTCAAATGTGTGGCCCAGCACACGGCACTCTCACTGGTATAAGACTTGTTATTGATACTCTGTTCCTCTTTTCCGACAGCAGGTTTGAATTCCTTCTAGAAAGCAATTATCTCTCTTAAGTTACCAATCAGTCTGGAAACAGCTTTTGAAATGAAGATAGAGAAACACTTCTTTCAACCTGTGCAGTTCAAAACCAGTCTAAACTCAAAACGAAAGTAAAAACTCACAAAGCCACAGCCCAGCTCCACCCACACAATGACATCACTGAAGCCATGTGATAAGACAAAAACATTTCTTAAAGGGATGTTCCCAGGACACTGGCCAATACTTATCCCTCAATCAGGGCAGCACGGTGGCGCAGTGGTAGCACTGCTGCCTCATGGCGCCGGGTTCCCAGGTTCGATCCCGGCTCTGGGTCACTGTCCGTGTGGAGTTTGCACGTTCTCCCCGTGTCTGCATAAGTTTCGCCCTCACAACCCAAAGATGTGCAGGGTAGGTGCATTGACCACGCTAAAGTGCCCCTTAATTGGAAAAATGAATTGGGTACTCTAAATTTATTTTTTAAAAAATACTTATCCCTCAATCAATGTCACAACAACAGATTACCTGGTCACCCTTCCATTATTGTTTGGGGGATCTAATTAAGAGCACATTTATTGCTGAGTTTCTTACATCACAACAGTGACTACACTTCAAAAGTGCTTCGTTGAATGTAATGCACTGTGGGGTATCCTAGGTTGGGAAAGTTGCTAATGCAAGTATTTCTTCTTATTTACTTCAGTTGTTACAGAAGATGAAATGAACACTATCAGAAAATGTTTGTATCTATAAAGCACCTCTCATACCTTCCGGGTTGATGAAGGTTAGCACTGTTGCTTCACAGCGCCAGGGACCCGGGTTCGATTCCCGGCTTGGGTCACTGTCTGTGCGGAGTCTGCACGTCCTCCCCGTGTCTGCGACGGTTTTCTCCGGGTGCTCCGGTTTCCTCCCACAAGTCCCAAAAGACGTGCTGTTGGGTGAATTGGACATTCTGAATTCTCCCTCTGTGTACCCGAACAGGCGCCGGAGTGTGGCGACGAGGGGATTTTCACAGTAACTTCATTGCAGTGTTAATGTAAGCCTACTTGTGACAATAATAAAGATTATTATACAAGAACTTTTAAATTTCAAACACTTAATCTGTTTCCGTTGGTGCTGAGTGAAGATCAAAGCAATGAAAGGATTCCCCTGCTCGATGATTGATGCCATGGGATCTTTTAGATCCACTGACAGGCAGACAAGGCGTACCTTAGCATTTATCCAGCCACGTGTTCTTGTGGGGTCAGGAAAAGCAATACTGTCACCTCCAACCTGACAACAATCATCACCCACCATTTACCCATCCAGACAACTTCCCCTACACATTGCCCAGCAGGAACTTGCTGAAAGGTTTAGAATGACAGGCCCCTCCAGCACAATAACCCAGCTGTATGTTAGATTCCGAAGATTCATGAAAGCTCGTCGAGATAATGGAAATGATACACGCCTTCAACAATGACAACCTGTTTTTGCTTTTTTTGGCATATCTTTGCACGCACACCATTTCTTTCCCTTTGGGGAATAGTGGGGGTAAGGTGGAAGGATTCCAGAGATGATTATCAGCCCGTTGGACCGCGTCAACCATGGCCAACAGACCCTTGCGTTGGTCCAGGGTAGAGACACTATCACTGTGCCACACGACCTCCTACTTTTATTTAATAATAATAATAATAATAATAATAATCTTTATTGTCACAAGTAGGCTTACATTAACACTGCAATGAAGTTACTGTGAAAGCCCCTAGTCGCCACATTCTGGCTCCTGTTCAGGTACACTGAGGGAGAATTCAGAATGTCCAATTCACCTAACAGCACGTCTTGCAGGACTTGTGGGAGGAAACCGGAGCCCCCGGAGGAAACCCACGCAGACACGGGGAGAACGTGCAGACTCCGCACAGACAGTGACCCAAGCGGGAATCAAACCTGGGACCCTGGAGCAGTAAACATTATTAATTTTATTATTATTATTAAAAATGGTGGAGGGAGGTTATTCCAGAGTTTCAGGCCTGGGCAGCTGAAGGCAAGGCCATCAATGGAAGGGCGATGACAGCTGAGGAAGCTCAAGGGACGAATTGGCCCCAGATGTTGATTGTCCTGTTTGACACTTGTTCCTTTGAAAGCGAGAGGCTATCTTTCTCCCAGCTCAGTTTAACGTGAGCATTATCGGGCTGTGCAAACTTGGCAGGAAATTCCGTTAATGACACCAATTCGACAATTGGATTACACCTCGATATTATTGTCTCCTTGTCCACATTTTACTGACAAACACAATTAATTGTTACTGAACCACGTTAGCGAAAGGTCTGTTACCTCCAATGAATTTGGCAAAATAGCAACCCTGTGCAAAATGCTTAGCTAATACACAGCTGGCCAGCAGCCTTTGGGGATTTACAAACACTGGAATTGGATAGTATAAAAAGGTGGTGGTAACAGCTTTAGTCATGCAGGAAATCTGTCTGAATGCTAATTTTCAATTATCAGGGCACACCTCACAGATAAGCATTGTCTGAAACCCCCCCCCCCCACCCCTCCCTCTCTCAGTTATACAAAGAAACATCTATTTCATAATTCCCTCTGATTGAATAACAAAAGACACATTGATCGACTGTTCCACCGACCACTCTCAGTGACGGAGTGTGGTGGGGAGGGGTGGGGTGGCTGCTCGTTTCTGTTCCCTCCCCTCGACTGCTGAACTTTTGTTTCTTATCCAGAAACTCCAACACCCCCACTGGATACTCTGTCAGGAAGATAAAGCCTGTAATCGGGGCTGGGGTAGCGGGAACACACAGGGTCCCATTGTCAACTTTAGCAGTGTTCAGAAAATTAGCATCAGATGGTTTTACAGGAACAAAGGACACATTGCATATTTACAAAAATCAGGCCGTTCTGTTTAATTTGCCAAATACAAATGAGCGATCCAAACCGTGATAAACTCAACCATTAACCTATACAATAAGAAACTCCACCAATTGTTATTCCACAGGCACTGTCACACTATTTGGGAGTAGGTGTCAAACTTCTGTCAAACAGCTGCCATATTGATTTTCAATTTCACGTCCTTATTGTCAGTGGGAAATTCTCAGGGGAGTTGCCCTGAGAATTGACTCAACATTGACTCCGAATACCATGCAGTTTGATGGCATCAGGTCAGACATGGGTAAGGAAATCTGCTGCAGGTTAACCACCTATCGCACCCCCTCTCCCCTGTCTCAACCAATGAATCAGTACTCCACCATGTTGAACACCACTTGGAGGAAGCACTGAGGGTGGCAAGGGCGCAGAATGTATGCTCTGTGGGGGACTTCGATGTCCATTGCTAAGAGTGGTTCAGTAGCACCACTGCTGACCAAGCTGGTCGGATCCTGAAGGGCATAGCTGCCAGACTGGGAACACCAACAAAAAGGGAAATATTATATTGACCTCACCCTCACCAAATACGTTGTTGGGGATATATCCACCCATGTGGCAGCATTGTAAAGAGCGACCAATGCAACGTTGTGGAAACTTTAAACTGAGGATTCCCTCCATCATGTCCTGTGACATTACCACCGTGCTAAATGGGGTAGACTTCGAACAGATCTCGCAACTCCAGACTGGACATCCATGAGGAGCTGGGGACCATCAGCAGCAGCAGAATTGTATCAACCACAATCTGTAACCTCCTGGCCCAGCATATCCCCCACTCTACCATTACCACCCAGCCAGGGGATCAACCCTGGTTCAATGAAGAGTGCAGGAGAGCGTGCCAGGAGCAACACCCGGCATACCGAAAAATGAGTGGTCTACCTGGAGAAGCTACAACACAGGCCTACTTGTGTCTCAAACAGCAGAAGCTGCATTTCAAAGACACAGCTACACAGTTCCACAACCATTGGATCAGATCAAAAATAAAACAGAAAATGCTGGAAATTCTCAGCATCTGTAGACAGAGAACCAGTTAACGGGCAGGATTTTGCACTCTGTGCAGAGAGTGCTGACCGAGGTGAGAAAACCCACAACTGTCCAGCTGCACAGCCGAGTTTTCTCTCCAGGGTCTAGCACTCTGCACAGACAGTCTGGGGCATGTTTTTACCGTCACGCAGGTGGGCAGCGTCTGATAGAGCTGGCAATGTTGGTTCCACAGAGATCAGGGCACCGCCAAGCTGTGTTAAAAAATCTTCCCCCTCCCCACAGATAAGGGGAACCCGCCCCCCCCCACACACACACTCACTGGGGAACAGCCCCCCGTACATGGTGGGAACCCTGACCAATGGAGCTCCGCAGAGGGCCCTCCCCAGCACGGCCACTGGCATTGCCTCTAGTGCCAACCCTGCCATGGTGGCTCTGCCAGTGTGGTGCTGCCAGGGTTCTGGGGAAGTGCCAGGGCTCTACCCAGGCTGGGCCCTCTGCCCCCCTCCCCCAGTGTGACCCTGGTGGATTCGCCTCAACTGCTTCAAACTTTTAAATAGTGGGGGTGGGGGGGGGGAGGGTTATAAATATTGTGGGAACATATGGCAGGGTAGCCCGATAATTCTCTGTAAATTTATTGAAATGCGAGGGACGGTGAAAATCAGAAAACAAAATCTCACCAACGACCAATTGCGATCATGGTTAACGCAGGCGCAAAATCGGCCCAATGTTTCAGGTCGATGACACTTCATAAGAACTGAGAAAAAGTTAGAAATGTGATGAGTTTAAAGTAAGCGGTGGAAGGGCAAAAGGAAGATGTGTGATAGAGTGAAACATCACAGTGATTGAATGAGTCAGTCCTCCTGGGCCATAGAGAATGGTGGTGGGGCAAGAAGAGAAACAAAGGAACAGAAGGTATGTGTAGCATGTGTGTGCTGCTGTCTGAAAGAAAAGGTAAGACAAAAACCAAAACAAGGAAAGAAAAGGAAATAAAATGGCGAGCCGGGGTGTGGGGGGGAGGGGGAGGAGGAGGTGGTTGCAGAGTTTACCGTCTGTCATTGCTGAATTCAGTGTTGAGTCTGGAAGGCTGTGAAGTGCCTGACCGAAAGATGAGGTGCCGTTCCCAAAGCTTACATTGAGCATCTTAAGAACATAAGAACTAGGAGCAGGAGTAGGCCATCTGGCCCCTCGAGCCTGCTCCACCATTTAATGAGATCATGGCTGATCTTTGTGGACTCAGCTCCACTCTTCGGCCCGTACACCAGATCCCCGAATCCCTTTATTCTTTAGAAAGGTATCTATCTTTTTCTTAAAAACGTTTAAAGAAGGAGCCTCAACTGCTTCACTGGGCAAGGAATTGCAGAGATTCACAACCCTTTGGGTAAAGAAGTTCCTCCTACACTCCGTCCTAAATCTACTTCCCCTTATTTTGAGGCTATGCCCCCTAGTTCTGCTTTCCCCGACCAGTGGAAACAACCTGCCCGCATCTATCCTATCTATTCCCTTCATAATTTTATATGTTTCAATAAGATCCCCCCGCATCCTTCTAAACTCCAATGAGTACAGTCCCAGTCTACTCAACCTCTCGTCATAATCTAATCCCCTCAACTCTGGGATCAACCGAGTGAATCTCCTCTGCACTCCCTCCAGTGCCAATATGTCCTTTCTCAGGTAAGGAGACCAAAACTCCAGATGTGGCCTCACCAACACCCTATACAAATGCAGCATAACCTCCCTAGTCTTGAACTCCATCCCTCTAGCAATGAAAGACAAAACTCGATTAGCCTTCTTAATCACCTGCTGCACCTGCACACCAACGTTTTGCGACTCGTGCACCAGCACACCCAGGTCCCTCTGCACAGCAGCATGTTTTAACATCTTACCATTTAAATAATAATCCATTCTGCTGTTATTCCTCCCAAAATGGATAGCCTCACACTTGGCAACATTGAATTCCATCTGCCAGACCCTAGCCCATTCACCTAACCTATCCAAATCCTTCTGCAGACTTCCGGTATCCTCTGCACTTTTTGCTTTACCACTCATCTTAGTGTCGTCTGCAAACTTTGACACATTGCATTTGGTCCCCAACTCCAAATCGTCTATGTAAATTGTGAACAACTGCGGGCCCAACACTGATCCTTGAGGGACCCCACTAGTTACAGGTTGCCAACCAGAGAAACACCCATTTATCCCCACTCTCTGCTTTCTGTTAGTTAACCAATCCTCTACCCATGCTACCACTTTACCCTCAATGCCATGCATCTTTAGTTTATGCAGCAACCTTTTGTGTGGCACCTTTTCAAAAGCTTTCTGGAAATCCAGATATATCACATCCAATCGCTCCCCGTTATCTACTGCACTGGTAACGTCCTCAAAAAATTCTACCAAATTAGTCAGACACGACCTACCCTTTGTGAACCCATGCTGCGCCTGCCCAATGGGACAATTTCCCTCCAGGTGCCCCGCTATTTCCTCCTTAATGATAGATTCCAGCATTTTCCCTACAACCGAAGTTAAGCTTACCAGCCTATAATTACCCGCTTTCTGCCGATCTCCTTTTTTAAACAGTGGTATCACGTTTGCTACTTTCCAATCCGCTGGGACCACCCCAGAGTCTAGTGAATTTTGATAAATTATCACTAGTGCGTTTACAATTTCCCTAGCCATCTCTTTTAACACTCTGGGATGCATCCCATCAGGGCCAGGAGACTTGTCTACCTTTAGCCCCATTAGCTTGCCCAATACTGCCTCCTTAGTGATTACAATCATCTCAAGGTCCTCACCTATCATATCTTTATTTCCATCAGTCACTGGCATGTTATTTGTGTCCTCCACTGTGAAGACCGACCCAAAAAACCTGTTCAGCTCCTCAGCCATTTCCCTGTCTCCTATTATTAAATCTCCCTTCTCATCTTCCAAAGGACCAATATTTACCTTAGCCACTCTTTTTTGTCTTATATATTTGTAGAAGCTTTTACTATCTGCTTTTATGTTCTGAGCCAGTTTACTTTCATAGTCCACCTTACTCTTCTTTATAGCTTTTTTAGTAGCTTTCTGTTGTCCCCGAAAGACTTCCCAGTCCTCTAGTCTCCCACTAATGTTTGCCACTTTGTATGTTTTTTCCTTCAATTTGATACTCTCCCTCACCTCCTTAGATATCCACGGTCGATTTTTCCCCTTTCTCATACCGACATTCTTTGTCGGTATGAGCTTTCCTGAACACTGTGAAAGATCGCTCGGAAGGTTCTCCACTGTTCCTCAACTGCTTCACCATGAAGTCTTTGCTCCCAGTCTACCTTAGCTAGTTCTTCTCTCATCCTATTGTAATCGCCTTTGTTTAAGCACAAAACACTAGTGTTTGATTTTACCTTGTCATCCTCCAACTGTATTTTAAATTCCACCATATTGTGGTCGCTCCTTCCAAGAGGATCCTGAACTATGAGATCATTAATCAATCCTGCCTCATTACACAGGACCAGATCTAGGACTGCTTGTTACCTTGTAGGTTCCATTGCATACTGTTCCAGGAAATTATCCCGGGAACATTCTATAAACTCCTCCTCAAGGCTGCCTTTACCAACCTGCTTAAACCAATCGATATGCAGATTAAAATCTCCCATGATAACCGCTGTACCATTTCTACATGCATCCGTTATTTATTTGCCTATTGCCTGCCCTACCATCCTGTTACTATTTGGTGGCCTATAGACTACTCCTATCAGTGACTTTTTCGCCTTACTATTCCTGATTTCCACCCAAATTGATTCAACCTTGTCCTCCATAGCACCAATATCATCCCTTACTATTGCCCGGATGCCATCCTTAAACAACAAAGCTACACCACCTCCCTTACCGTCCATTCTATCCTTTCGTATAGTCTGATACCCTTGGATATTTAACTCCCAGTCGTAACCATCTTTTAACCATGTTTCAATAATGGCCACTAAATCATAGTCATTCACGATGATTTGCGCCATCAACTCATTTACCTTATTTCGTATACTACGAGCATTCAGGTAAAGTACACTTATGCTGTTCTTTATGTCTTTGTTATGAATCCTAACACCTTGATCAGTAACTTTTCGCAAATTATTTTTTCTCTTACCCTTTCTCCTAATTTTCCTTGTCTTTGAACCCATATCTCTACATAATAACCAGTCACGTAACCTGCTGCCTTGATCTCCATTAACCATTATACTGTCCATAGCTTTACACTTCCCTTACCCCCAACTTGCTAGTTTAAAGTCCTTGTGACCAACCTCTTTATCCTATTCGCTAGAACACTGGTCCCAGAATGGTTCAGGTGAAGACCGTCCCAACGGTACAGGTCCCTCCTGCCCCAGTACTGATGCCAATGCCCCATGAAATGGAATCCCTCTTTCCCGCACCACTCCTTTAGCCACGTGTTAACTTCTCTAATTTTCTCAACCCTATGCCAATTGGCACGTGGCTCGGGTAGTAATCCAGAGATTATAACCCTGGAGGACCTGTTCTTTAATTTAGTCCCTAGTGTTTGATAATCCCCAAACAGGTCCTCTTTCCTAGTCTTACTTATGTTGTTAGTCCCAACGTGGACCACAACAACTGGATCCTCCCCCTCCCTCTCCAAAATCCTTTCAAGCCGATCAGAGATGTCCCTCACCCTGGCACCGGGCAGGCAACATACCATGCGGGACTCTTGATCTGGCTTACAAAGGATGCCATCAATCCCCCTAATTATAGAATCCCCTACAACTACCACTTGTCTTTTTGCTCCCCCCTCTTGAATGGCTTCCTGTACCACGGTGCAGTGGTCAGTCAACGCTTCCCCCCGACAGCCCTCATCCTCATCCACACAGGGAGCAAGTCCTCATACCTGTTGGACAAGGTCAAGGGCTGAGGCTCCTCAACTCCTAAACTCAGGATCCCCCTACCTGCTTCCCTTGCAGTCACACCACTCTGTCCCTGACCACTGACCGAATTAACAGTACTTATTCTACCGGGTGTGACTGCCTCCTGAAACAAACGTCCAGGTAATTTTCCCCCTCCCTGATGTGCCGCAGTGTGTGCAGCTCGGTCTCCAGCTCATCAATTCTGAGCCCAAGTTCCTCGAGCAGCCAACACTTGCTGCAGATGTGGTCACTGACGGTCTCAATGGGATCCACCAGTTCCATCATCATACAGCAACAGCACATCACCTGTCCAGCCATAATCAATTAGTTAATTAATTTAAATAATGATTTAAAAACTTTTTTTTTATATAGAACCTCAAGGATAAACCCGAACACAGCCCTCTCTCGCCACTCACCCGAACTCAGTCACTCACCTAAACTCAGATGCACTCTGTTCCAATCAGCACTCAGTCACTCACCTAAACTCAGATGCACTCTGTTCCAATCAGCACTCCGTGACTAAAGGCACTCCTGCCACACCTTTTGTGCACTCACCTCTCCCAGAACTGTCCCGGCTCTCTCTCCTCTCGTGCTGTTTTCGCTGTCCCGGCTCTCTCTCCTCTCGCGCTGTTTACGCTGTCCCGGCTCTCTCTCCTCCCGCGCTTTTTAAATCTCCCGGCTCTCTCCTCACGCGCTGTTTACGCTGTCCCGGCTCTCTCTCCTCTCGCGCTTTTAAAATCTCCCGGCTCTCTCCTCACGCGCTGTTTTCACTGTCCCGGCTCTCTCTCCTCCCGCGCTGTTTTCGCTGTCCCGGCTCTCTCTCCTCTCGCGCTGTTTTCGCTGACCCGGCTCTCTCTCCTCTCGCGCTGTTTTCGCTGTCCCGGCTCTCTCTCCTCTCGCACTGCTTTCGCTGTCCCGACTCTCTCTCCTCCCGCGCTTTTAAAATCTCCCGGCTCTCTCCTCCCGCGCTGTTTTCGCTGTCCCGGCTCTCTCTCCTCCTGCGCTGTTTTCGCTGTCCCGGCTCTCTCTCCTCCCGCGCTGTTTTCGCTGTCCCGGCTCTCTCTCCTCCTGCGCTGTTTTCGCTGTCCCGGCTCTCTCTCCTCTCGCGCTGTTTTTGCTGTCCCGACAGTCTCTCCTCCCGCGCTTTTAAAATCTCCCGGCTCTCTCCTCCCGCGCTGTTTTCACTGTCCATTCTCTCTCTCCTCTCTCGCATCACGGGAACCGGGCCTCCTCTGTATCAGGGAAACCAAATGGAAATTGGGTGACAGATTTGCGGAACACCTCCATTCAATCTGCAATGGTTTTAATTCTCCCCCTTGGTCTCACACTGACATCTCTGCCCTTGGCCTGCTGCAGCGCTCCAGTGAGGCTCAATGTAAGCTCCAGGAACAACACCTCATCGTTCAATCAGTCTCTGTACAGCCTGTACAATCAGTCTCTGACTCAACATTGGGCAGAATTTTCCACTCCTGCCTGCAGCGACAGTCATAGCGGGCAGGGCCACTAAATCTAGCGGGGTGGAAAAGGCCTGTTTCCCACCAGCGCCAAGTTATTTTGGAATTTGCTTCTCCCAAATTTGATGGTGGGGTAAAAGGTGGGCCGGGTTTCCTGCTGATCAATGTCAGGAGCCACATTATATTCATGCTCATTAAAGGACAATTTGCATGAATTATGTTCCCCCTCCAAAGTAAATGTCCCACCAGAGGACAGTTAGAACAGTCTGTTCCCCGACTGTTCACACCTGATGAGCTTCAGATCGTCAATGACTAGGAGCTCAGTAGATGCAGCTTTTTAAAAAATAAATTTACAGTACCCAATTATTTTTTTCCCAATTAAGGGGAAATTGTTAGTGTGGCCAATCCACCTAACCTGCACATCTTTGGATTGTGGGAGTGAGACCCACGCAGACATGGGGAGAATGTGCAAACTGGTATCAAACCCTGGTCCTCGGTACCATGAGGCAGCAGTGCTAACCACTGCGCCACCGTGCCACCCAGCAGATGGACAGTGACCCGGGGCTGGGATCAAACCCTGGTCCTCAGTGCCATGAGGCAGCAGTGCTAACCACTGCACCCCCGTGCCACCCAGCACATGCAGCTTCAGCCCATCTTTAACAATCCTGCTGCGAGTTGACAACTGCCTGTGTCACAAGCTGTGCCAAGGCTTGGGGTGGTCGGCAAGAGCAGCTCAGAGAGAGGAAACTAGGGCAGGACTTGGGCGATGAGTGTGGAGTATGTGCAGTGGTTTGGGGGGGGGGGGGGGGACCCCGTGCCCCAAGGGCAATAACCCCCCCCCCGACCCCACTCCATCCCCACTCCCCTTCCCCTCAGTCCCCTGAACTGCAATCCCCAGAACTGAATCCCGCTAATCCAGAGAGCTCGGTTAAATTGATGCATTGCGGGCAGCACGGTGGCACATTGCTGCCTCAGGGTGCCGAGGTCCCAGGTTCGATTCTGAGTCACTGTCAGTGTGGAGTTTGCACATTCTCCCCGTGTTTGTGTGGGTTTCGCCCCCACAATCCAAAAAGATGTGCAGGGCAGGTGGATTGGTCATGCTAAATTGCCCCTTAATTGGAAAAAATTAATTGGGTACTGTCATGCGAGAGTGCCTTTAAGAATTGGATGTTTTAGCAATGTACCTTTAAGAAAACAGTGATGTCATAGAGTGGGTGGGGCTCGGCTCAGTTCAGCCATTTTGCAGTTCAGTTTTTGCAATTTAAAAAGTGCCTGGCTGGTTTTGCTGAGAGCAGTTTAAAAGGAGAAAGCCAGTTTGAGACAGCAGCTTGAGAAGTTCTGGTTTGCTGTGAGTGCTTGAAGGAAGAAAGCCAGGTTTGAGAAAGCAGCTTGGGGTGTGTCTGTGTGTTTCCAGAGAGCTGCAAGTTTTGCAGTTTAGTTTTGCAGTTGGAGAAAGCAGGTTGTGTGTGTCTGTGTGTGTCCAGAGAGCTGCAGGAAAAAAACAAGGTGCTGGAGCTGAAGTCAACCAAGCTAATATATCTCTGCCATTCTACAGAAAATATATATATCCTTTAACCTGATGTGATACTGTTTAAAGGTGTTAAGTCTCTTGGAAGTTTGAAGGAACATTTTAAGGAGTTATTTACTGTTGCAATATTTTCTGAGTTATCTTTGATGTAAGGGGTGTTAAGAGATCCAATGTTTATTTAAGATGTTAAGTTGAGTTCATGGAATAAACATTGTTTTGTGTTTAAAAACCCACGTGTCCATAATTGTAATCCCACACCTAGGGAACAAGCCGTGTGCTAGGAAAAGCAACAAATCCATTAAAGGGGGAGGTTGGTTGAACTCCATGATATATTTTGGGGTTCTGAAAACGCCTCGCCCATAACAGTACTCTAAAAAGAATTTTTCAATTTTAAATTTAAAAATAACTTCTTTAGTGTCTTTACTGAGCTTCACTGGAATCATTATTGTTTCTCCTATCCTCAAAAGAAGATGCCCGGGAACACCATCATGTGCAAGTTCCCCTCCAAGTCACACACCATCCTTATTTGGAAATATTATGGCTTGTCCTTCACTGCCGCTGTGTCAGAATCCTGGACCTCCCTCCCTAACAGCTCTGTGGGTGTACCTACATCACCTGGACTGCAGCAGTTCAACAAGGCCGCTCACCACCGCCGTCTCACTCACTAAATGTGAAGCCCACACCCCTTGAACAAATGGAAAAAAGTACTTTGCCTGTCCTCTGCTTTTTTTTATAATCATGCTTGCAGTGTGGACATCGCTGGCCAGGCCAGCATTTATTGCCCATCTCCAATTGCCCTTCAGCAGGTGGTGGGGAGCTACCTACACTTGAGTTGATTGCTAGACCACTTCAGAGGGCAGTTAAGATTTGACCACATGGCTGTGGGTCTGGAGTCACATGTAGACGAGACCAGGTAAGGACGGCAGATTGCAGCTCCTGAAGAACAGATGAGATTTTACAACAGAACCATAGAATGTACAGTGCAGAAGGAGGACATTCGGCCCATCGAGTCTGCACCGGCCCTTGGACTACCTAAGCCCATACCTCCACCCTATCCCAAGTTAGCATAGCCAATCCATCTAACGTACACATCTTTGGACTGTGGGAGGAAACCGGAGCACCCGGAGGAAACCCACGCAGACACGGGGAGAACGTGCAGACTCCGCACAGACAATGACCCAAGCCGGGAATCGAACTTGGAACCCTGCAGCAGTGAAGCAACTGTGCTAACCGCTGTGCTACTCTGGTGCAATAGTCAATGACCGATTGTCAGAACTGCTCCAACCTTACCTCATCGAATCCAATCATTACATTTCATTCTTTTCTCCCTCACATACTTTCTAACTTCTTACTTTTCTTCTTTACACAAAGTATTGCAGGCATTATGTTGAGACATTGATATTGTTGAAACTTTGACCCTTCACTTGCAATACCTGGCGATAGTATTGACATATTATAAGGTGCAAGTGTTAGGGATGATGTTATCACTCCCACCCCAAGGAATGTGGGGCCAGTTAACATCCCTCGGATTGTCCAAGAATGCCATGAACTCACTATTCCAAACTTTAATACATTAGACCAGGCTTGACCAGCAAACGGACTGTGGCCCATGACCCTCGAATCCCCTCCATGGCACACACGGAGCCAGTTTTCAAAATTCCTGTCAGAAAGGTTTCAAATGTAGATTCTGCAAGAAGATGCTTCTCCAATCACAGGGCATTTCCCGCCTACATTTGTAGCTGATTGGCTAATTAGCGAGCCAAGAAGAAAATAAGAGAGAGAAACAGTTTCTCATGGAGCCCGAGGAGCCAAGTAACGGCGAGACTGGAGACCGAGGGCTAAGCAACGGCGGGACTGAAGAGCGAGGGCTAAGCAACGGTGGGACTGGAGACCGAGGGCTAAGCAACGGCGGGACTGGAGACCGAGGGCTAAGCAACGGCGGGACTGGAAACCGAGGGCTAAGCAACGGCGGGACTGGAGACTGAGGGCTAAGCAACGGCGGGACTGGAGACTGAGGGCAAAGCAACGGCGGGACTGGAGACTGAGGGTGAAGCAACGGCGGGACTGGAGACCGAGGGCTATGCAATGGCAGGAGTGGAGAGCGAGGGCTAAGCAATTGCGAGACTGGAGACCGAGGGGTAAGCAACGGCAGGACTGGAGACCGAGGGGTAAGCAACGTCGGGACTGGAGACCGAGGAGACAAGCAAGGGCGGGACTGGAGACGGAGGGCTAAGCAACAAGCGAGACTGGAGACCGAGGGGTAAGCAACGTCGGGACTGGAGACAGAGGAAACAAGCAAGGGCGGGACTGGAGACCGAGGGCTAAGCAACGGCAGGGCTGGAGATGGAGGACTAAGCAACGGCGAGACTGGAGACCGAGGAGACAAGCAAGGGCGGGACTGGAGACCGAGGACTAAGCAACGACAGGACTGGAGACCGAGGGGTGAAGCAATGGCTGGACTGGAGACCGAGGGCTAAGCAACAAGCGAGACTGGAGACCGAGGGCTAAGCAACAAGCGAGACTGGAGACCGAGGGGTAAGCAATGGCGGGACTGGAGAGCGAAGACTAAGAAACGGCAGCACAGGATACGGAGGGCTAAGCAACGGCGGGACTGGAGAGCGAGGGCTAAACAACGACAGGACTGGAGACGGAGGGCTAAGCAACGGCGGGACTGGAGAGCGAGGGCTAAGCAACGGCGGGACTGGAGAGCGAGGGCTAAGCAACGGCAGGACTGGAGACGGAGGGCTAAGCAACGGCGGGACTGGAGAGCGAGGGCTAAGCAACGGCAGGACTGGAGACCGAGGGCTAAGCAACGGCAGGACTGGAGACGGAGGGCTAAGCAACGGCGGGACTGGAGACGGAGGGCTAAGCAACGGCGGGACTGGAGACCGAGGGGTAAGCAACGGCGGGACTGGAGACGGAGGGCTAAGCAACGGCGGGACTGGAGAGCGAGGGCTAAGCAATGGCATGACTGGAAACCGAGGGCTAAGCAATGGCTGGGCTGGAGACCGAGGGCGAAGCAACGGCAGGACTGGAAACCGAGGGCTGAGCAACGGCAGGACTGGAGGCCGAGGACTGAGCAATGGCAGGACTGGAGACCGAGGGCTAAGCAACGGCGAGACTGGAGACCGAGGTGTAAGCAACGTCGGGACTGTAGACCGAGGAGCCAAGCAAGGGCGGGACTGGAGACCGAAGGCTAAGCAACAAGCAAGACCGGAGACCTAGGACTAAGCAACGGCGGGACTGGAGACGGAGGGCTAAGCAACGGCGGGACTGGAGACCGAGGGCTAAGCAACGGCAGGACTGGAGACAGAGGGCTAAGCAACAAGCGAGGCTGGAGACCGTTGGGTAAGCAACGGTGCGACTGGAGACCGAGGAGCCAACCAAGGGCGGGACTGGAGACCGAGGGCTAAGCAACAAGCGAGGCTGGAGACCGAGGGGTAAGCAACGGCAGGACTGGAGACCGAGGGTAAGCAATGGCAGGACTGGAGACGGAGGGCTAAGCAACAAGCGAGACTGGAGACCGAGGGCTAAGCAACGGCAGGACTGGAGACAGAGGTCTAAGCAACGGCGGGACTGGAGAGCGAGGGCTAAGCAACGGCGAGACTGGAGACCGAGGGGTGAAGCAATGGCGAGACTGGAGAACGAGGGGTAAGCAACGGCAGGACTGGAGACAGAGGTCTAAGCAACGGCAGGACTGGAGACCGAGGGTAAAGCAACGGCAGGACTGGAAACCGAGGGCTAAGCAACGGCAGGACTGGAGAGCGAGGGCTAAGCAACGGCAGGACTGGAGACAGAGGTCTAAGCAACGGCAGGACTGGAGACCGAGGGTAAAGCAACGGCAGGACTGGAAACCGAGGGCTAAGCAACGGCAGGACTGGAGAGCGAGGGCTGAGCAATGGCAAGACTGGAGACGGAGGGCTAAGCAACAGCAGGACTGGAGACGGAGGGGTAAGCAACAAGCGAGGCTGGAGACCGAGGGGTAAGCAACGGTGGGACTGGAGACCGAGTGCTAAGCAACCGCAGGACTGGAGACCGAGGGCTAAGCAACAAGCGAGACTGGGGACCGAGGGGTAAGCAACGGCAGGACTGGAGACCGAGGTGCGAAGCAAGGGCGGGACTGGAGACCGAGGAGCCAAGCAAGGGCGAGACTGGAGACCGAGGCCGAAGCAACGGCGAGACTGGAGAACGAGGGGTAAGCAACGGCGGGTCTGGAGACCGAGGAGCCAAGCAAGGGCGGGACTGAAGAGCGAGGGATAAGCAACGGCGGGACTTGAGACCGAGGGTGAATCAACAGCGGGACTGGAGTGCGAGGACAAAGCAATGGCGGGACTGGAAACAGAGGACTAAGCAACGGCAGGACTGGAAACCGAGGGCTAAGCAACGGCAGGCCTGGAAAAAGAGGACTAAGCAACGGCGGGACTGGAAACCGAGGGCTAAGCAACGGCAGGACTGGAAACCGAGGGCTAAGCAACGGCAGGACTGGAGACCGAGCACTAAGCAACGGCGAGACTGGAGACCGAGGTCTAAGCAATGGCAGGACTGTAGACCGAGGACTAAGCAATGGCAGGACTGGAAACCGAGGGCTAAGCAACGGCAGGACTGGAAACCGTGGGCTAAGCAACGGCTGGACTGGAGAGCGAGGGCTAAGCAACGGCAGGACTGGAAACCGAGGGATAAGCAACGGCAGGACTGGAGAGCGAGGGCTAAGCAACGGCAGGACTGGAGACCGAGGGCTAAGCAACGGCAGGACTGGAGGCCGAGGACTGAGCAATGGCAGGACTGGAGACCGAGGGCTAAGCAACGGCAGGACTGGAGACCGAGGACTAAGCAATGGCAGGACTGGAGACCGAGGGCTAATCAACGTCGGGACTGTAGGCCGAGGAGCCAAGCAAGGGCGGGACTGGAGACCGAGAGCTAAACAATGGCAAGACTGGAGACGGAGGGCTAAGCAACAAGCGAGGCTGGAGACCGAGGGGTAAGCAAGGGCGGGACTGGAGACCGAGGGTAAGCAATGGCAGAACTGGAGACGGAGGGCTAAGCAACAAGCGAGACTGGAGACCGAGGGGTAAGCAACGGCAGGACTGGAGACCGAGGGGTAAGCAACGGCAGGACTGGAGACCGAGGAGCCAAGCAACAAGCGAGACTGGAGACCGAGGGCTAAGCAACGGCGAGACTGGAGACCGAGGGCTAAGCAACGGCAGGACTGGAGACAGAGGTCTAAGCAACGGCGGGACTGGAGAGCGAGGGCTAAGCAACGGCAGGACTGGAGACGGAGGGCTAAGCAACGGCGAGACTGGAGACCGAGGGGTGAAGCAATGGCGAGACTGGAGACTGAGGGGTAAGCAACGTCGGGACTGGAGACCGAGGACCCAAGCAACGTCGGGACTGGAGACCGAGGACCCAAGCAAGGGCGGGACTGGAGACCGAGGAGCCAAGCAAGGGCGGGACTGGAGACCGAGGGCTAAGCAATGGCGAGACTGGAGACCGAGGGGTAAGCAACGTCGGGACTGGAGACCGAGGACCCAAGCAAGGGCGGGACTGGAGACCGAGCAGCCAAGCAAGGGCGGGACTGGAGACCGAGGAGCCAAGCAAGGGCGAGACTGGAGAGCAAGGGCTAAGCAACGGCAGGACTGGAGACCGAGGGTAAAGCAACGGCAGGACTGGAAACCGAGGGCTAAGCAACGGCAGGACTGGAGAGCGAGGGCTGAGCAACGGCAGGACTGGAGGCCGAGGACTGAGCAATGGCAAGACTGGAGACCGAGGGCTAAGCAACGTCGGGACTGTAGACCGAGGAGCCAAGCAAGGGCGGGACTGGAGTTCGAGGGCTAAGCAACAAGCAAGACTGGAGTTCGAGGGCTAAGCAACGGCAGGACTGGAGACGGAGGGCTAAGCAACAAGCGAGACTGGAGACCGAGGGTAAAGCAACAAGCAAGACTGGAGTTCGAGGGCTAAGCAACAAGCGAGGCTGGAGACCGAGGGGTAAGCAACGGTGGGACTGGAGACCGAGTGCTAAGCAACGGCAGGACTGGAGACCGAGGGCTAAGCAACAAGCGAAGCTGGAGACCGAGGACTAAGCAACCGCAGGACAGGAAACCGAGGGCGAAGCAACGGCAGGACTGGAAACCGAGGGCTAAGCAACGGCAGGACTGGATACCGAGTGCTAAGCAACAAGCGAGGCTGGAGACCGAGGGGTAAGCAATGGCGGGACTGGAGACCGAGGGTAAGCAATGGCAGGACTGGACACCGAGGAGCCAAGCAAGGGCGGGACTGGAGACCGAGGGGTAAGCAATGGCAGGACTGGACACCGAGGAGCCAAGCAAGGGCGGGACTGGAGACCGAGGGTAAGCAATGGCAGGACTGGAGACCAAGGGGTAAGCAACGTCGGGACTGGAGACCGCGGGGTAAGCAACGGCTGGACTGGAGACCGCGGGGTAAGCAACGTCGGGACTGGAGAGCGAGGGCTAAGCAACGGCAGGACTGGAGACCGAGGGGCAAGCAACGGCTGGACTGGAGACCGCGGGGTAAGCAACGTCGGGACTGGAGTCCGAGGACTAAGCAATGGCAGGACTGGAAACCGAGGGCTAAGCAATGGCAGGACTGGAGACCAAGGGGTAAGCAACGTCGGGACTGGAGACCGCGGGGTAAGCAACGGCTGGACTGGAGACCGCGGGGTAAGCAACGTCGGGACTGGAGAGCGAGGGCTAAGCAACGGCAGGACTGGAGACCGAGGGGCAAGCAACGGCTGGACTGGAGACCGCGGGGTAAGCAACGTCGGGACTGGAGTCCGAGGACTAAGCAATGGCAGGACTGGAAACCGAGGGCTAAGCAACGGCAGGACTGGAGACCGAGGGCTAAGGAACGGCTGGACTGGAGAGCGAGGGCTAAGCAACGGCAGGACTGGAGACCGAGGGCGAAGCAACGGCAGGACTGGAAACCGAGGGCTAAGCAACGGCTGGACTGGAGAGCGAGGGCTAAGCAACGGCAGGACTGGAGACCGAGGGCTAAGCAACGACGAGACTGGAGACCGAGGTGTTAGCAACGTTGGGACTGTAGGCCGAGGAGCCAAGCAAGGGCGGGACTGGAGACCGAAGGCTAAGCAACAAGCAAGACTGGAGGCCGAGGGATAAGCAACGGCGGGACTGGAGACCGAGGGCTAAGCAACGGCGGGACTGGAGACCGAGGGGTAAGCAACGGCGGGACTGGAGACGGAGGGCTAAGCAACGGCGGGACTGGAGAGCGAGGGCTAAGCAACGGCAGGACTGGAGACGCAGGGCTAAGCAACGGCGGGACTGGAGACCGAGGGCTAAGCAACGGCGGGACTGGAGACGGAGGGCCAAGGAACGGCGGGACTGGAGAGCGAGGGCTAAGCAACGGCAGGACTGGAGACGGAGGGCTAAGCAACGGCGAGACTGGAGACCGAGGGGTAAGCAACGTCGGGACTGGAGACCGATTAGCCAAGCAAGGGCGGGACTGAAGAGTGAGGGATAAGCAACGGCGGGACTTGAGACCGAGGGTGAAGCAACAACGGGACTGGAGAGCGAGGACAAAGCAATGGCGGGACTGGAAACCGAGGACTAAGCAACGGCAGGACTGGAGACCGAGGACTAAGCAATGGCAGGACTGGAGACCGAGGACTAAGCAACAAGCGAGACTGGAAACCGAGGGCTAAGCAACAGCTGGACTGGAGAGCGAGGGCTAAGCAACGGCGAGACTGGAGACCGAGGGCTAAGCAACGGCAGGACTGGAGACCGAGGGCTATGCAACGGCGAGACTGGAGACCGAGTGCTAAGCAATGGCAGGACTGGAGACCGAGGGCTAAGCAACGGCAGGACTGGAGACCGAGGGCTAAGCAACGGCAGGACTGGAGGCCGTGGGCTAAGCAACGGCAAGACTGGAGACCGAGGGGTAAGCAACGGCAGGACTGGAGACCGAGGGCTAAGCAATGGCGAGACTGGAGACCGAGGGCTAAGCAATGGCAGGACTGGAGACCGAGGGCTAAGCAACAAGCGGGACTGGAGACCGAGGACTTAGCAATCGCAGGACTGGAAATCGAAGGCTAAGCAACGGCAGGACTGGAAACCAAGGGCTAAGCAACGGCATGACTGGAAACCGAGGGCTAAGCAACGGCTGGGCTGGAGACCGAGGGCTAAGCAACGGCAGGACTGGAGACGGAGGGCTAAGCAACAAGCGAGACTGGAGACCGAGGGGTAAGCAACGGCGAGACTGGAGACCGAGGAGCCAAGCAAGGGCGGGACTGGAGACCGAGGGGAAGCAATGGCAGGACTGGACACCGAGGAGCCAAGCAACGGCAGAACTGGAGACGGAGGGCTAAGCAACAAGCGAGACTGGAGACCTAGGACTAAGCAACGGCGAGACTGGAGACCGAGGGTTAAGCAACGGCAGGACTGGAGACCGAGGAGCCAAGCAACAAGCGAGACTGGAGACCGAGGGCTAAGCAACGGCGATACTGGAGACCGAGGGCTCAGCAACAAGCGAGACTGGAGACCGAGGGCTAAGCAACGGCAGGACTGGAGACCGAAGGCTAAGCAACAAGCGAGACTGGAGACCGAGGGCTAAGGAACAAGCGAGACTGGAGACCGAGGTCTAAGCAACAAGCGGGACTGGAGAGCGAGGGCTAAGCAACGGCAGGACTGGAGACGGAGGGCTAAGCAACGGCGGGACTGGAGAGCGAGGGCTAAACAACGACAGGACTGGAGACGGAGGGCTAAGCAACGGCGGGACTGGAGAGCGAGGGCTAAGCAACGGCGGGACTGGAGAGCGAGGGCTAAGCAACGGCAGGACTGGAGACGGAGGGCTAAGCAACGGCGGGACTGGAGAGCGAGGGCTAAGCAACGGCAGGACTGGAGACCGAGGGCTAAGCAACGGCAGGACTGGAGACGGAGGGCTAAGCAACGGCGGGACTGGAGACGGAGGGCTAAGCAACGGCGGGACTGGAGACCGAGGGGTAAGCAACGGCGGGACTGGAGACGGAGGGCTAAGCAACGGCGGGACTGGAGAGCGAGGGCTAAGCAATGGCAGGACTGGAGACCGAGGGCTAAGCAACAAGCGAGGCTGGAGACCGTTGGGTAAGCAACGGTGGGACTGGAGACCGAGGAGCCAACCAAGGGCGGGACTGGAGACCGAGGCCGAAGCAACGGCGAGACTGGAGAACGAGGGGTAAGCAACGGCAGGACTGGAGACTGAGGGCTAAGCAACAAGCGAGACTGGGGACCGAGGGGTAAGCAACGGCAGGACTGGAGTCCGAGGTGCCAAGCAAGGGCGGGACTGGAGACCGAGGAGCCAAGCAAGGGCGAGACTGGAGACCGAGGCCGAAGCAACGGCGAGACTGGAGAACGAGGGGTAAGCAACGGCGGGTCTGGAGACCGAGGAGCCAAGCAAGGGCGGGACTGAAGAGCGAGGGATAAGCAACGGCGGGACTTGAGACCGAGGGTGAATCAACAGCGGGACTGGAGTGCGAGGACAAAGCAATGGCGGGACTGGAAACAGAGGACTAAGCAACGGCAGGACTGGAAACCGAGGGCTAAGCAACGGCAGGCCTGGAAAAAGAGGACTAAGCAACGGCGGGACTGGAAACCGAGGGCTAAGCAACGGCAGGACTGGAAACCGAGGGCTAAGCAACGGCAGGACTGGAGACCGAGCACTAAGCAACGGCGAGACTGGAGACCGAGGTCTAAGCAATGGCAGGACTGTAGACCGAGGACTAAGCAATGGCAGGACTGGAAACCGAGGGCTAAGCAACGGCAGGACTGGAAACCGTGGGCTAAGCAACGGCTGGACTGGAGAGCGAGGGCTAAGCAACGGCAGGACTGGAAACCGAGGGATAAGCAACGGCAGGACTGGAGAGCGAGGGCTAAGCAACGGCAGGACTGGAGACCGAGGGCTAAGCAACGGCAGGACTGGAGGCCGAGGACTGAGCAATGGCAGGACTGGAGACCGAGGGCTAAGCAACGGCAGGACTGGAGACCGAGGACTAAGCAATGGCAGGACTGGAGACCGAGGGCTAATCAACGTCGGGACTGTAGGCCGAGGAGCCAAGCAAGGGCGGGACTGGAGACCGAGAGCTAAACAATGGCAAGACTGGAGACGGAGGGCTAAGCAACAAGCGAGGCTGGAGACCGAGGGGTAAGCAAGGGCGGGACTGGAGACCGAGGGCTAAGCAACGGCAGGACTGGAGACGGAGGGCTAAGCAACGGCGAGACTGGAGACCGAGGGGTGAAGCAATGGCGAGACTGGAGACTGAGGGGTAAGCAACGTCGGGACTGGAGACCGAGGAGCCAAGCAAGGGCGGGACTGGAGACCGAGGGCTAAGCAACGGCAGAACTGGAGACGGAGGGCTAAGCAACAAGCGAAACTGGAGACAGAGGGGTAAGCAACGGCAGGACTGGAGACCGAGGGCTAAGCAACGGCAGGACTGGAGACGGAGGGCTAAGCAACGGCGAGACTGGAGACCGAGGCGTGAAGCAATGGCGAGACTGGAGACTGAGGGGTAAGCAACGTCGGGACTGGAGACCGAGGACCCAAGCAAGGGCGGGACTGGAGACCGAGGAGCCAAGCAAGGGCGGGACTGGAGACCGAGGGCTAAGCAACGGCAGGACTGGAGACAGAGGTCTAAGCAACGGCGGGACTGGAGAGCGAGGGCTAAGCAACGGCAGGACTGGAGACGGAGGGCTAAGCAACGGCGAGACTGGAGACCGAGGGGTGAAGCAATGGCGAGACTGGAGACCGAGGGGTGAAGCAACGGCGGGACTGGAGAGCGAGGGCTAAGCAACGGCGGGACTGGAGACGGAGGGCTAAGCAACGGCGGGACTGGAGAGCGAGGGCTAAGCAATGGCATGACTGGAAACCGAGGGCTAAGCAACGGCTGGGCTGGAGACCGAGGGCGAAGCAACGGCAGGACTGGAAACCGAGGGCTAAGCAACGGCAGGACTGGAGACTGAGGGCTGAGCAACGGCAGGACTGGAGGCCGAGGACTGAGCAATGGCAGGACTGGAGACCGAGGGCTAAGCAACGGCGAGACTGGAGACCGAGGTGTAAGCAACGTCGGGACTGTAGACCGAGGAGCCAAGCAAGGGCGGGACTGGAGACCGAAGGCTAAGCAACAAGCAAGACCGGAGGCCGAGGGCTAAGCAACGGCGGGACTGGAGACGGAGGGCTAAGCAACGGCGGGACTGGAGACCGAGGGCTAAGCAACGGCAGGACTGGAGACGGAGGGCTAAGCAACAAGCGAGGCTGGAGACCGTTGGGTAAGCAACGGTGGGACTGGAGACCGAGGAGCCAACCAAGGGCGGGACTGGAGACCGAGGCCGAAGCAACGGCGAGACTGGAGAACGAGGGGTAAGCAACGGCAGGACTGGAGACTGAGGGCTAAGCAACAAGCGAGACTGGGGACCGAGGGGTAAGCAACGGCAGGACTGGAGTCCGAGGTGCCAAGCAAGGGCGGGACTGGAGACCGAGGAGCCAAGCAAGGGCGAGACTGGAGACCGAGGCCGAAGCAACGGCGAGACTGGAGAACGAGGGGTAAGCAACGGCGGGTCTGGAGACCGAGGAGCCAAGCAAGGGCGGGACTGAAGAGCGAGGGATAAGCAACGGCGGGACTTGAGACCGAGGGTGAATCAACAGCGGGACTGGAGTGCGAGGACAAAGCAATGGCGGGACTGGAAACAGAGGACTAAGCAACGGCAGGACTGGAAACCGAGGGCTAAGCAACGGCAGGCCTGGAAAAAGAGGACTAAGCAACGGCGGGACTGGAAACCGAGGGCTAAGCAACGGCAGGACTGGAAACCGAGGGCTAAGCAACGGCAGGACTGGAGACCGAGCACTAAGCAACGGCGAGACTGGAGACCGAGGTCTAAGCAATGGCAGGACTGTAGACCGAGGACTAAGCAATGGCAGGACTGGAAACCGAGGGCTAAGCAACGGCAGGACTGGAAACCGTGGGCTAAGCAACGGCTGGACTGGAGAGCGAGGGCTAAGCAACGGCAGGACTGGAAACCGAGGGATAAGCAACGGCAGGACTGGAGAGCGAGGGCTAAGCAACGGCAGGACTGGAGACCGAGGGCTAAGCAACGGCAGGACTGGAGGCCGAGGACTGAGCAATGGCAGGACTGGAGACCGAGGGCTAAGCAACGGCAGGACTGGAGACCGAGGACTAAGCAATGGCAGGACTGGAGACCGAGGGCTAATCAACGTCGGGACTGTAGGCCGAGGAGCCAAGCAAGGGCGGGACTGGAGACCGAGAGCTAAACAATGGCAAGACTGGAGACGGAGGGCTAAGCAACAAGCGAGGCTGGAGACCGAGGGCTAAGCAACGGCAGGACTGGAGACCGAGGACTAAGCAACAAGCGAGACTGGAGAGCGAGGGGTAAGCAATGGCGGGACTGGAGACCGAGGGCTAAGCAACGGCGAGACTGGAGACCGAGGAGCCAAGCAAGGGCGGGACTGGAGACCGAGGGCTAAGCAACGGCAGAACTGGAGACGGAGGGCTAAGCAACAAGCGAAACTGGAGACAGAGAGGTAAGCAACGGCAGGACTGGAGACCGAGGGCTAAGCAACGGCAGGACTGGAGACGGAGGGCTAAGCAACGGCGAGACTGGAGACCGAGGGGTGAAGCAATGGCGAGACTGGAGACTGAGGGGTAAGCAACGTCGGGACTGGAGACCGAGGACCCAAGCAAGGGCGGGACTGGAGACCGAGGAGCCAAGCAAGGGCGGAACTGGAGACCGAGGGCTAAGCAATGGCGAGACTGGAGACAGAGGTCTAAGCAACGGCGGGACTGGAGAGCGAGGGCTAAGCAACGGCAGGACTGGAGACGGAGGGCTAAGCAACGGCGAGACTGGAGACCGAGGGGTGAAGCAATGGCGAGACTGGAGACCGAGGGGTGAAGCAACGGCGGGACTGGAGAGCGAGGGCTAAGCAACGGCAGGACTGGAGACGGAGGGTGAAGCAACGTCGGGACTGGAGACCGAGGAGCCAAGCAAGGGCGGGACTGGAGACCGAGGGCTAAGAAATGGCGAGACTGGAGACCGAGGACCCAAGCAAGGGCGGGACTGGAGACCGAGCAGCCAAGCAAGGGCGGGACTGGAGACCGAGGAGCCAAGCAAGGGCGAGACTGGAGACCGAGCAGCCAAGCAAGGGCGGGACTGGAGACCGAGGACCCAAGCAAGGGCGGGACTGGAGACCGAGCAGCCAAGCAAGGGCGGGACTGGAGACCGAGCAGCCAAGCAAGGGCGGGACTGGAGACCGAGGAGCCAAGCAAGGGCGAGACTGGAGACCGAGCAGCCAAGCAAGGGCGGGACTGGAGACCGAGGACCCAAGCAAGGGCGGGACTGGAGACCGAGCAGCCAAGCAAGGGCGGGACTGGAGACCGAGCAGCCAAGCAACGGCAGGACTGGAGACCGAGGGTAAAGCAACGGCAGGACTGGAAACCGAGGGCTAAGCAACGGCAGGACTGGAGAGCGAGGGCTGAGCAACGGCAGGACTGGAGGCCGAGGACTGAGCAATGGCAGGACTGGAGACGGAGGGCTAAGCAACAGCAGGACTGGAGACCGAGGAGCCAAGCAAGGGCGGGACTGGAGTTCGAGGGCTAAGCAACGGCAGGACTGGAGACGGAGGGCTAAGCAACAAGCGAGACTGGAGACCGAGGGGTAAGCAACGGCTGGACTGGAGACCGCGTGACTAAGCAACGTCGGGACTGGAGACCGAGGGGTAAGCAACGGCAGGACTGGAGACCGAGGGCTAAGCAACAAGCGAGACTGGAGACTGAGGGCTAAGCAACGGCAGGACTGGAGACCGAGGGCGAAGCAACGTCGGGACTGGAAACCGAGGGGTAAACAACGGCAGGACTGGAGACCGAGGAGCCAAGCAAGGGAGGGACTGGAGACCGAGGGCTAAGCAACAAGCGAAGCTGGAGACCGAGGACTAAGCAACCGCAGGACTGGAGACCGAGGGGTAAGCAACGGCGGGACTGGAGACGGAGGGCTAAGCAACGGCGGGACTGGAGAGCGAGGGCTAAGCAACGGCAGGACTGGAGACGCAGGGCTAAGCAACGGCGGGACTGGAGACCGAGGGCTAAGCAACGGCGGGACTGGAGACGGAGGGCCAAGGAACGGCGGGACTGGAGAGCGAGGGCTAAGCAACGGCAGGACTGGAGACGGAGGGCTAAGCAACGGCGAGACTGGAGACCGAGGGGTAAGCAACGTCGGGACTGGAGACCGATTAGCCAAGCAAGGGCGGGACTGAAGAGTGAGGGATAAGCAACGGCGGGACTTGAGACCGAGGGTGAAGCAACAGCGGGACTGGAGAGCGAGGACAAAGCAATGGCGGGACTGGAAACCGAGGACTAAGCAACGGCAGGACTGGAGACCGAGGACTAAGCAATGGCAGGACTGGAGACCGAGGACTAAGCAACGACAGGACTGGAAACCGAGGGCTAAGCAACGGCAGGACTGGAAACCGAGGACGAAGCAACAAGCGAGACTGGAAACCGAGGGCTAAGCAACAGCTGGACTGGAGAGCGAGGGCTAAGCAACGGCGAGACTGGAGACCGAGGGCTAAGCAACGGCAGGACTGGAGACCGAGGGCTAAGCAACGGCGAGACTGGAGACCGAGTGCTAAGCAATGGCAGGACTGGAGACCGAGGGCTAAGCAACGGCAGGACTGGAGACCGAGGGCTAAGCAACGGCAGGACTGGAGACTGAGGTGTAAGCAACGTCGGGACTGTAGACCGAGGAGCCAAGAAAGGGCGGGACTGGAGACCGAAGGCTAAGCAACAAGCAAGACTGGAGACCGAGGGGTAAGCAACGGCAGGACTGGAGACCGAGGGCTAAGCAACGGCGAGACTGGAGACTGAGGTGTAAGCAACGTCGGGACTGTAGACCGAGGAGCCAAGAAAGGGCGGGACTGGAGACCGAAGGCTAAGCAACAAGCAAGACTGGAGACCGAGGGGTAAGCAACGGCGGGACTGGAGACCGAAGGCTAAGCAACAAGCAAGACTGGAGGCCGAGGGCTAAGCAACGGCAGGACTGGAAACCGTGGGCTAAGCAACGGCTGGACTGGAAACCGAGGGGTCAGCAACAAGCGAGGCTGGAGACCGAGGGGTAAGCAACGGC